>NC_056729.1:1736506265-1736632385 GCF_019279795.1 Protopterus annectens | reverse complement strand
ACCCTAATAATGGGCAATTTCAACTACTCCACCATTAACTGGGAAAACTACTCATGTGCCAACTCTTTTGCTCATTTTCTAGAATTCATAAATTCCAATGCCTTGGATCAACTTATCCACACCCACACCAGGGGCAGCGATATCCTAGACCTGGGAACTACCAGCATAGGTGACCAGTGTTCCACACCAGAGGTGAATTGCTCATTGGTCAGATCCGACCACAAGCTAATCATCCTATACATCCACATCCTGCCCCCACCCCTCATTAGGGAAACCACAGTAAAAAATGTCTCCAATGCCAACTTCACGCTTCTTAAGGCAGAAGTGGAAAGCTGCATGACACCCATGCAGATGGATAATAGAGGTACGACTGTTGAATCCTACACAAATGCACCTTATAACACTTACATGAGTGCATGGATCGTGCTATCCCAAACAGAACCAAGATGCTATCCTCCAAAAAAAAAGGAAGTGAATCTGGTGGTCCCCTGCCATAAACAAACTCTACAACAGAAGAAAGAAACTGCTACAAAAAAGAATAAAATCCCATGATTGGAGGAACTCCCTGGTCAGCCTTTGTAAGAAGCTGAGATCCCTCATAAAATCCTCCAAAGCTAGTTATGAAAACAAAATCACCACTGTTTCTAAAGACAACCACAAAGCATTCTATAGCTATGTCAAGAATCTCAATGGCAACACTCAGATCTGCTCTGAGTTACAGCACAATGGCACTAAATATACAGAACCAACTGATATTGCCAACATCCTGGCAGATAGGTTCAGTGCTAACTTTACCCCCCTAAAGGGCCTATCTCTATACTGGAAGAATGCAAAGTTCCTGTAATTATGACTGCACAGGTAAAAAACCCACTCTCCAAAGACAAGAACACAGCATCAATGGGACCTGACAACATCCCAGGCTGAGTTCTACACGATATACAGAATGAACTAGCACCCCACCTAAGTGCCATGTTCAATCATAGCCTCACCTCAGGCTTTGTGCCCATTGAATGGTGCACAGCAGTAGTTATCCCACTCCACAAAGGGGGATCCACCATGGACTCCGGGAAATACCGCCCCATTAGCCTGATGAGCCTGGTCTGCAAGGCCATGGAACGTACCATCATGGAACTTATAAACAGACATTGGTAATCTCCAAACTCTGGACCCCACCCAGTTCGGGTTTGTAAAAGACAGATCATGTCTCCTAAACCTGACAGACTTCTTTGAAGCAATCACCAAAGCCGTAGATGAGGGTAAGATGGTTCACACAGCCTATCTAGATCTCGCCAAGGCTTTTGACACCACCCCCTACTCTGAAATTATCAATAAAATCACTAAACTAGGTATAAATCCCTATGTTACAAGATGGGTTACCAACTGGCTCACTGACAGAACTCACACTGTAAAAGTATCAGACTCCAAATCCGACCAGACCAATGACAAGTGGAGTACCACAAGGTTCAATACTGATCCTCCCCTGTTTGGTGTCTACTTATTGAAGTACAGGCTAACACAGAAGGTCTCTGACTAATGAAGATTGCAGATGACTGCAAACTAGGAGCCATAATTGAAACTCCTAATGCTGTGGACATCCTACAAAAGGGCCTCACTGAGACAGATGCCTGGTGCCAAAGGCATGGTCTCAAGCTCAATGCCAAAAAAAATGCATTGTCATCCCTTTTGGTAAAAACTCTGTACCCATGAGCTATCACATAGGTGGTAGTCTACTTAACACTGAAAGTGTGATAAGAGACCTTGGGACACAGGTGGAAAGTAGTCTCTCCTTTGATAATCACATTACCACAGTAGTCAGGAAATCCTTCTACGTGGCACACCTCATCACAAAAGGTTTCTCATCCAGGAAAAAAGAGCTAATTGTTCCCCTCTACTCTTCACTCATTAGACCCATTATGGAGTACAATGCCCCTTTTGGTATGTACCTCACAAGACTTCTACAAAAACTGGAAAGGCAGCAGAAAGAAGTCACAAAGAGGATTACCGGCCTCAAACAGCACCCTACACAGACCATCTCAAAAAACTCCAGCTTTACTCCACTGCATATCGTCTTCTCAGAGGCGATCTCTGCCTAACATACAAAGCTATGTCAAACCCAGAGCTGTTGGACATGCTCCACGTAAAGAAATCCCAATCCCTCTGAGCTACACGCTCTAGGGACCTAAACCTTGTCACCACAATAAACAGAACATGCTGGAGGGATAGATTCCTGTCCCAGAGACTTCCCATACTCTGGAACAAACTACCTATCTATATCAAACAAAGCTCTCCTTTAGCACTCTTTAAAAAAAATCTTGATGACTGGATGGGAAATAGGTAATTCACCCTGGGGATCACTTCTGTGGCTCTGCTCGACAGGGGCACAGGAAAATAATTTTCTTGGGTGGAGAAAGGCAGGGTACTTTTTTGCCAAGGCTTATATAGGCCCTAGGGCCAATAGCATAGTGCCTATGAACCTATGAACCTATTTCTTATCATGCCTCCAGTGTGAAACTCTATTAATGCACCTGTTTTGATGGTAAAATGAATTGTTAACTGCTTTGACATTTAAAGCACTGGTATAACTGATGTAATACCCCTGAAAGAGTACCTTGGTCAGTATTTCTTTAATATTAAAAAAATGAACAAGAACAGGAATCTGTCTAGTTCCAACCTCACCACCATGAGTGTTGACGAAAAAATAAAAATAAAAAAACAAGAAACTAGTGGTCTTACAACTTCATTGATGAGCTCAGTCACAGTAATAGAATAATATAATTATAATATAATAGAAATATTTTAACAATATTAAACATATCAACTTTTATATATTTAAAATAGGTGTGGAAAATGTACTTAAATCAGCCTATTTAAGGCAAACAGTATAAACAGGGCTGTAAAAGTGCATTTTAGAACAACAAGTAGCCACCCCCAGACACTACTACTGAGTAGATCAAACTAAATTCTTGTTAAGGAAAACACTCCCTGGGATTCATGAAACTTGCGCCAGGTGCAGGTGTAGTGTCGGCGATCTAACACCAAATGTGGCCGCCAAGCGATTCAGGTACGAGCTGTTTCCACGTGCACTACCTGAGTATGCCGCACCCTCACAGCTCCCGGTGCATATATGCTAATAACCTCATGCGCAGCAGCGTAGCATGCAAATGAAGGTATATAGCGATTTAGGAAGTGGTGCAGGCATAGTGTAAGCATGCATTAATGTAAACCAAAAAAACGGTTTACATTTTTCAAACATAAAATTGGTGCCATGACAGCAGACTAAACTCACATATTATACTGTTAATATATGCCAATGGCTAAATATATAGCCATTGTCATAAAAAAAATGCACAACATATATAAGAAAATAACATTTAATGTCATGCCCACACTAACATGAAGTAAAATCGCAGGGCATCGGTGCGCTAACGGGATCACAATGAAAATGTATTTATATGTAATAAAACTGCAATGTAACACATTTCATGAATTCCCCATAATAGTCAGTGGCATGCATGCTACACCACACCATGGCACAAGGGTTGCTAAGGGGCTGTGACAGTGTTCTGCGTGGTAACTAGGAATTAGTAGGCAATGCCATGCAAATGAGATGAGTAATATTGAATCACAAAATCCCCACTGGTTTAAGGGTGTACCTCAGTGTAGCGGTACAACACCGAGGTGTGGCCTGGAGATAAAGATGACATCAAGAGAGGGGTGCGCCACCTTAGCTGTAAGCACATTGGAGCATTGCTAATCCAGTTTGCCTGTTGCTAAGCAAAGATGCAGGATAGGGGTATGTTGAAGTAGCCATAGCTTTGCTTAGCTGAGAGTACACAAGGTAACCGAATGTGCATGTGAACGTGGATGAAAACATGCTCGAAACCTGGTAAACGGCTGTGCGTGGTGCGCACCAGAGCTGAAACAGGAAGGATATGGGAAGAAAATAAGGAAATGCTGCAGCATTATAATTGGAGTACAAGTGAGTAATTAACACCTAGGAACCCACAGTGGGCCATTGACAACAGCTAACAAGGCTGCTAGCAGCTACCTGCAGAACAGGAAAGGGGAGGTGCCGTACTGCAAAGAAAAGAGAACTGTCACAGCAGAACAAAGCAAACTTGCAGTAGATCAGCTGCATAACACATTTTGCAACACAATCCTGTGTTGTGAAAGTACAAAACAAGAATGCCGGCAGCTGGATGCATGCCTGACAATGGGAGGGGAATCTGGTTGAAAAGTGAAGTAAAGGGCTATAGATGAATCATGGCAGCCAAGCGTAATTCAATACCAAAGGCCCCACAATAGCAGTACCTGCTGTAAAACCCATAATTAAGATACCATGCAGCTGGAATTGCACATACACACCCAATTACACCAGCAGCATCCATAGCACAATAGTATAAAGTGTGAAAGCAACTCACACACACTTGTGTATTCCCAGACACTCTGTACCATTGGTGTATACAGACGGGGAACTTTTAATATGTACATGCTAGGGGCTGCCATAGCTTTGATTCACCAGTATGTGTTGGAGACTGAAGGTGGTGTGGAGGATGATGCTGACAACCATCTCAGGCACTGGAGGAGGAGAAGAGTTTTCAGACCCAGGGTAACCTGCCAGGGGCTACATGATCTGGAGATAGTAGAGCATCAACAGGGTGGACAGGGACACCATACAGCAACTTGTTGAGCTTTGCCAGCCACGCCTCAGAGCCAGAAATAACAGAAGGGAACCCATCCCAGTGGACATGAAGGAATGTGTAAGTTTGAATACTAGCCACAAGTACCTTTCAAAGACCAACTGGGGAGATCATGGGGATCTCACAGGCATCAGCATCCAGGGTACTCCACCAGTTCCTGGATGCCATGTTACAACGTGCCAGTGAGCACATATACTTCCCCCAAATGCAGGAGGAGTTGGCCAGCAATATGCATCTCTTCCACCATGTGGCAGACTACCCAGAGGTGCTGGGTGCAATAGACCGCACACACATACACATCAAGTCACCACCCGGTGGGCAGGGTAGGCGCTACATAAACTGCAAGGGATACTCCTCCATCAACTGCCAGGTCATGTGCAATGCCCAGGGCATTATCATGGATGTGTGTGCTGGCAACCCTGGAAGCTATTACGGCTCCCACATCTGGCATGCCTCACAGCTATATCAAGTATTTGCCAGGGGGGACATCCCATATGGCCACCTGGTGGGGGTTGCTGGCTATGCGCTGGAACCCTGGATGATGACTTCCATCAGAAATGCACACACACCCATGCAAGAACACCATAATGAGGCACATACACAAACCAGATTCATCACAGAGCATGTGTTTGAGATGCTGAAATCATGGTTCTGTTGCTTGAACATATCTGGTGGAGTCTTGCAGTACTCTCCAGGCATGTGAGCCCACATCTTCATAATATTTGCCATGCTACACAATATGATCCTGTGGAAACAGCTGCAGCAGGGACAGAATGATGAAGGCCCTCACACCCCACCACCATTACCAAGGGCCCCACAGGAACAGAGGGACTCAGACTACAAACACCCTGTGCCAGCCCCAATAGGAAGATGGAAGCATGCCCAGTATGCCCATGCCTTGGCAAAGAGGGAACGTATAACACACACTGACAGTGTAGGCACCTATGGACTGACACCCTTCTCCACCTGCACACACTGTAACCATGGATGGCACACACACACACACACACACACACACACACACAACCACCTGTAAACTGTCATGCATAGGTGGTCTACTGTGTGCATCCTACATAGGCAGCCCTCAACTGTTGTACACACAACTGCCATTGGCACAAGGTAAGTCAATACCTGAACAGTAAATTAAGCTATCAGCATGTGCCGATACTGTATAGGTAGGTACTTGCCTAACTGCCCGAGGCCATTCATAAGCCTAGCCACAATGTGTCTGCTGTTACCACCCCATTGATTAACTAACTGTCCCTCTGTAGAGCAGAGCCAATTGCAGGATCCCTGGGGTGTATCCACTGTTTCCCACCCACTCAGGGATTCCCTGGAATGTTAGTGAGGGGCTCCGTATAATGTAATCAGTGATGTAGTTCCAAAGTATGGGGAGTACCCATGACAGGAGTATGTCACTCCAGCATCTTCCAGTTATGGTTGTGGCAAGGGGTAGCTCATTACAGTGTGTGGCTCACTGTGACATGGATTCCCATAGGTGGAGCATATCCATAAACCTTGACTTGGACATGGCTTTGTTGGCCAGCAAATATCATCTCTGAGTAAACGAGATGCCACTGAGTAATGCAAGAGTTTATGCAGTCTGGCAGCATAGGACACATGTCTGAGGGCATTATTCCTCTTGGCAAAGTACGTTCATGGCCCTTCCAGCTGTTGGATGTGTCTTCTGAGTTACATCCAAAATGGGTTATCATACTCCATGATGGGATTGATGAGTGATGAGTAAAGGGGCACAATTACAACAGTCTGTTTAGATGTGAACCCTTAAGTAATCAGATGGCCTACATAGACGGATGTCCTAACTACTTTGCAGATATGATTGTCAAAGGAGAGATCACTATCTAATGTAGTCCCCAAATACCCATTACGTCATCTGAATTATAGTGTCTACCACTCATGTATTAATATGTGTCTGTGTGTAGTTGCCCAAAATGGAATGACCATGCAGTATGTGGCCTTTAGCTGGAGGCCATGCTTCTGACACCCTGTGTTGGTCTATGTGAGGCCCCTTGAAGGACGTCTGTGACAGCTGGACTGTCAGTTATGGCTCCCAGTTTGCAGTAATCACCAAACACGGTCTGCTGTAGGCCACCTATGTTGGCCCGTACCTCTGAGAAGTATATGGCAAACAGTAGGGGTCCCAGGACTGAGTCCTGTGGGACACCAGTTGTGACTGGTCAAGAGTTGGACCTGGAGGCTGCTAGGCTTATGTGGGTTCTGTGTGTAAGCCTGTTAGCAAACCAACCTGTGATGTATGGGTGTATGTACTGGCTGGTGAGTTTACGTTTAGAAATAATACCTGAGTGGGGAATGGTGTCAAAACCCTTGGTGAGGTCCAGGTAGTATGTATGAACTACCACACCCCACACCTAAAGTCTAGGTTGACTGTAAGATTTTAAACAGGTTCAGTAGGCATGATCTGCACTCAAGTCAAGCTGACCTGGGTTTGGTCAAGTGTCTGGAGGTTACCGTTGTCTATGTTAATGAGTTCCATGAGGATGCACTCCATAGCTGTGCAGATTAGGCTACTCGGGCTTATGGGGTGGTAGTTACCATGGTCAGTTGTTTCACCACCTTGGTAAAGTGGAATAGCTGTTGCCATGAGCCATTGAATGGGCATGTAGAGGCTGATGTTGAATTGCTGTATTAGGATCATAGATTAGTAGATTAGTACTAGGCTAACTGCCCTTGCGAGCCATTTTAAGCCTAACCAATTATCCCCTGTGAGATTCAAAGCCTGTAAAAAGTGCTTTGTAAAACCTTAACCAACCATTAAGCCACATCCAACCCAGGGGGTCACTTTGTATTGTAGTGTCTGCAGGATGCTGTCTGCGACACCATCTGCCTCCATTGATGCTCTGTCATGCCGTTTGAAAGGGCCATTACCACCTGTATGTTTCAGATGTCTGGGATACTGTATGTTTTGGGTATTATTGTGGTCCCTGTAGGGGGTGAAGCTTGCACCAAATTTATCAAGTGTGTTGGTGATATCAGTAAGGTAAGTATATTCAGTGCAATATCGCACCAGCACAGTGCAAATCTGTGTGTTACTGCTTAGATCCTTGGCATAGCCAAAGAAGCCTTTGTGGCCATCTTCTGAATCCATGCCTATTTACCTGTGGATGTCAGCCTTGGATGATTACATGGGTAACATAAGTGTCTTGCTAATACTGGTTACGGATGTCTGCATGTCTTGGGATTTGCTTTTGTTCTGGACTACTGTCCTACTTCTGTTGTATAGCCTGTATATTGCAGGGGCTCAACAGACTGGTGTCCTTGTGTTAGGAGTAGCGAGTCCTGGTTTACCATTGATGGCACAACCCATACATCTTTGTAGGTGCTTATAGAGTGCATTTATAATTCTGTCTGTATCTTGAGCAGTATCATCCCTGAGCGTGGGGGCTGTGAACCCTCCCACCTCTGTCATTATTACTGTGAATTTAGCTGTAGGAAAGGCATTCACTGTGTGTTCCTTGGGTGGCGGAGATGGTTGGGAGTGGAAATCATCAGTGAATAGTTCATGGTCAGATCTAAATAGTGACCGGTTTACCTCTGATGTAGTGCACCTGTTGCACATGTCAGTGATTACCACTTCTAGTATGTTTTCACCTCTCGTTAGTCCATCTACCAACTGATACAAGCCATATGAGGTGATAAATCCCAGGAAGTGCTGGGCCTGGAAGTGAATACTCGAGTAGGTTATCCAGTTAAGTGTAGGGTAGCCAACACTGACAATTAACAGGGTGTCTGGTAGGACTGTCATGTTTAACACCGTCTCCAGATAGTTGTAGTGGTGCTCCTGGTTCATGGTGGGTTATCTCTAGCAGCTCACTGTTTGCATTGCAGTCATGGCTGATGTTAGCTGCACATGGATGATCATAGAGGTATCATGCTGCCCCACTAACTTGGAGGTGTAGGTATCCCCGATGAATATGGCTACACCCCCTCCATGGCTGTGCCAGTCCATGTTCAGTGGCTGAAATGTGTGTTATGGGTTGTAGTCTGGTAGTGCCGGTGTGCTCACAAGAGCCTTATACAGGTCCCAGTCACAGAACAGGTGTAGATGTTGTCCATACTGAGGGGTGCTGTGAGTGTGTGAATGTTGTGTCTACTATCTCTCGTGTTGAGTAGCCTAACTCTCATTGATTCCGCTATTGTGCAGTTCATGGAGGTGAGATTCACCTGCCTAAAAACAACACCATGGGGGCACCAATAGCCTTGGCCAGCATTCCAAAGCCTTAGGCTGACACATGCAAGTTGGTATGGCATTGTTGCAGGCATGTTTCCCATCTGTGGTTGTATCCCGTCTTTCCTGTAGGTAACCTACTGGTAAGCAAAACAAAGCCTGAAACCTATACAAGTCCACCAGCTTCCAAGATGGGCTTTTGGAGTGATTATGTATCAGTCTGTATGCTCTTGTTGTACTTAACTGTTGTCTGACTACATGGTGAATCTACACTGTATATTGTGATCAGACACCTCTGTATAATCACATATGATGTTGGAGATGGCCTGCACTGTACAGGTTTACAGATATGTCTGACTACATGGCGAATCTACACTGTATATTGTGATCAGACAACTCTGTATAATCACATATGATGTTGGAGATGGCCTGCACTGTACAGGTTTACAGATATGCCTGACTACATGGTGAATCTACACTGTATATTGTGATCAGACAACTCTGTATAATCACATATGATGTTGGAGATGGCCTGCACTGTACAGGTTTACAGATATGTCTGACTACATTGTGAATCTACACTGTATATTGTGATCAGACAACTCTGTATAATCACATATGATGTTGGAGATGGCCTGCACTGTACAGGTTTACAGATATGTCTGACTACATGGTGAATCTACACTGTATATTGTGATCAGACAACTCTGTATAATCACATATGATGTTGGAGATGGCCTGCACTGTACAGGTTTACAGATATGTCCGACTCCATGGTGAATCTACACTGTATATTGTGATCAGACAACTCTGTATAATCACATATGATGTTGGAGATGGCCTGCACTGTACATGTCTACAGATATGTCTGACTACATGGTGAATCTACACTGTATATTGTGATCAGGCAACTCTGTATAATAACATATGATGTTGGAGATGGCCTGCACTGTACAGGTTTGCAAATAGGTAGTAGGCTATCTGCCCAAGGGCTTTTAGAAGCATAGCTACAGTGTGGTGGCTTTATCTGCACTGTTGATGAAGTAACTGAGCCTCTGTCAAGCATAGCCAATGAAGTGATTCCAGGCAGAGTTGCTGGAAGCTGTTGAAGACTGGGGTGCTGTAGGGTGATAGGGGCACATAGTGATCTCAAAAGGGCATGTTAACATGACAACCCAATAGCATTCAATTTCCCCAAAAGGTCTTGCAGCTGTAAAACTGGAGTGGCTCCCCCACACCTTGGCTGTATGTATCTGGGACACATGATCCCAAGGGTGTATATACTGTTGCCCAGTCACACATCAAGGTTTCCCCTGAAGGGTGTCAGTGAGGGGCTATGCCAAATGTAGTTAGGATGTTAATGTATAGTCTCTCAATTCATGTGTTTTGTCGGTATTTCGAGAGGCTCACTGGGTGTGTCAGTGAGTGACTATGCCAAATGTAGTTAGGATGTTAATGTATAGTCTCTCACTTCATGTGTTTTGTCGGTATTTCGAGAAGCTCACTGGGTGTGTCAGTGAGGGGCTATGCCAAATGTAGTTAGGATGTTAATGTATAGTCTCCCAATTCATGTTTCATGTCGGTATTTCAAGAAGCTCACTGGGTGTGTCAGTGAGAGGCTATGCCAAATGTAGTTAGGATGTTAATGTATAGTCTCCCAATTCATGTGTCATGTCGGTATTTTGAGAGGCTCACTGGGTGTGTCAGTGAGAGGCTATGCCAAATGTAGTTAGGATGTTAATGTATAGTCTCCCAATTCATGTGTCATGTCGGTATTTCGAGAAGCTCACTGGGTGTGTCAGTGAGGGGCTATACCAAATGTAGTTAGGATGTTAATGTATAGTCTCTCAATTCATGTGTCATGTCGGTATTTCGAGAGGCTCACTGGGTGTGGGTGGCTCTGCCTGTTGTGTAGCCAAGCTTACATATAGGATTCATGGACATAGGAAACAGGAAGAAGGAACGTTAATGTCAATAGTGTAATGGCTACAACATTTGCATAATATCTGTGCATTCATGGTTCAAATCCCAATAAAGTCAGAGATGTTTTACATGTTACATAGTATACCTTAACCACAGCTTACATATATAGGTAGTATTCCACAGAATAATAAACATTTGGAACACACATCAACCCATGTGTGCTGCAGAGTACAGTTAACAGACAATGTAATGTTATTTAAGCACATAGTGAGATGTTGCGTCACTGAAATGTATATATCCTGAGTAGTTAGCAGAAGTGGCCATATTTGCATGCACAGGTTGTAGGATGTAAAGTTTAACTGTGTACAACCGCTGGTAAAATGTCGCACAAACACCTTTAAACCTGCTTACAAGTGCTTAAATTAGCCTTATTCTGTAGTAAAACATGTCTAATACAACGCAGGTGTTGAACCCTGAACCATGCACACCATAGTCATGGGACCAACCACTAAGCCATCTAATCTGTATACATGGTAAGTGGTCATTAGACTACACCTTATACTGCAGACATTTCACAGTACAGACCAGAAATGGGACAGTCACTTTTTGTACATATGTAATGTATGAATCAACATATACAAGTCTACATATGTATGTGTTACAAATTAATACTATATATATATATATATATATATATATATATATATATATATATATATATATATATATACACACACATATATATGTCACTGATGTGTGCACATAGAAATATGTATTTGTGTGTGTGTGTGTGTGTGTGTGTGTCTATGTGTATATATATATATATATATATATATATATATATATATATATATATAAACATCTATGAACGCACTTTGTGACACACAAGCATTCCAAATGGATAGAAGTGTACGCAAAACACATGCAGCTCTGGTATTATAACTATTAATATTAACCTAATTCCCCATAGAAGCAATGGTTGCTGTGTATGTGGATATTGGTGTGGGGGAGGACCGCTGGGTAATGGAATATGGGAATATAAGGAGGGCCTGTGTCGGATGTTCATTACGTGAACTGGAGGGGTACACATGGAGTATGGGCACAATGTAAAAAGGACACAAAACAAGAACAATTCTCATCCATAATACACCCCATCAGGTCACATTGCAACACTGACTTCAACAAACATATGAACATTAACAGGTATCGTACATATGTACACCAACTGACTTACACATTTGTTTGCAGTAGTGAGGAATGGCTGTAGTACACTGTACATACTAAACACCATAAAAGTTGTACATATCTCAGATGCCTCAGTGGTAGACTGTGACTGTGGTGTTCATGGTCCCGGTTTCAAGACCTGCAAGGGCTGTTATGTCATTTTGAGGTCCCGAATAAGGGATGTTGGATGCAGGGGGATTAAAACACTTTTAAGCAGTCATTAGTGGATTATTGTGCCAGTAAGTGCCGGTAAGTGGTGCTTAAACATGATTACATGGATAAGCACCACACAGGTTTAACCTTTGCTGAAAATCACACAGATCACGGGCAAAGCCGCTCACAACCACTGAAATGTGCATTTAATCACCCTTGCACTACCAGTGCCTGCTCTGAGAAGTAAAATGACCACTGCCAGGATTAGAACACACAACCATTTAAACAATCTTCACAATAACCTACCACTAAGCTAATGGCAGTTGTGTATTCTGACAGGTTAAAACACAAAAGGGAGGATTGTATGGCAATAGGACAAACCGCCATGTACCCAATGAAAGGTGTATGCTTGTTGGCTGTTGGTGAAGCACCCACCAAGAGGAGAAAACGCTGAGAGAAGAAAGGAGCCACTTTTGAGATTTTAAGTATTTTTCCTCTGTTTATTTGCTAAGTTTTTCTGCATAGCCACCTATTTTGAGCATTTTTGGCTTGTTAAACTTGATTTCTGCATTAGTAACTGTATTTAGAGCACAACCTAAAGCTGTTTACTGAATTTCCTGTTTGCACTTATTTTTAAAATTGTTTTTTCTCAAAACTTGCATTTTATCTGTCTTTGGCCTAGCACTCTTGTGTTGGGTCATTTACTGCACTGTTATAACTTGTTAATACTTGTGAACCTCTGCTATCTCTGAAAAACAAAAACAAAAAAATCTTGCTTTTTTCCCACTTTTGTGAGATTTAAAAGTTCAGTTACAGGCTTGCTGTTCTTGAACTGTTTGTAAGTTTCTGTGAGGCCATTTTTGCTTGGACTAAAGGGAAGTCTCTCTGTTGATCAGTGGCAGTGAAAAACATTGAGCAGCCTGCCTGCCCCTGTGGGAGTGGTTACTGACTTGAAACTGTAGTTTTATTGGCCATTTTGGGTCAATTCCAAAACTCCTTCATCTTCCTCTCTTAAAACCTGGTTGCCTCATGGTTTTGGTGTCTTTTCAGGCTTGTTGGCTGTTGGTGAAGCACCCACCAAGAGGAGAAAATGCTGAGAGAAGAAAGGAGCCACTTTTGAGATTTTAAGTATTTTTCCTCTGTTTATTTGCTAAGTTTTTCTGCATGGCCGCCTATTTTGAGCATTTTTTGGCTTGTTAAACTTGATTTCTGTATTAGTAACTGTATTTAGAGCACAACCTAAAGCTGTTTACTGAATTTCCTGTTTGCACTTATTTTTAAAATTGTTTTTTCTCAAAACTTGCATTTTATCTGTCTTTGGCCTAGCACTCTTGTGTGGGGTCATTTACTGCACTGTTATAACTTGTTAATACTTGTGAACCTCTGCTATCAAAAAAAAAAAATCTTGCTTTTTTCCCACTTTTCTGAGATTTAAAAAAGTTCAGTTACAGGCTTGCTGTTCTTGAACTGTTTGTAAGTTTCTGTGAGGCCATTTTTTGCTTGGACTAAAGGGAAGTCTCTCTGTTGATCAGTGGCAGTGAAAAACATTGAGCAGCCTGCCTGCCCCTGTGGGAGTGGTTACTGACTTGAAACTGTAGTTTTATTGGCCATTTTGGGTCAATTCCAAAACTCCTTCATCTTCCTCTCTTAAAACCCTCTTTTGCACGGTTTTGCACGTTTTTGTGTATAGCGCAACAGCGGGCAGCGCCGCCTAATTGGGTTTAAACTATTCCTGGCTCCACAAAGTCTGCTCTTCACTTTTTCCCTTAGAACTGCTCTATCTCTCAATTTAAACACCATATTCTCATTCTAAGGCCCTTTACTGGTCCAATTAAGTAATCCTACAAGTTAGCACTATTAAACCATAAGCACTACTTACTCTTATACTCTCTACGATTACCCTGTCCTCTATTGTTCCATCTTAAATTCAGTTTCCCTATATTACTCTAGCATGTCCAAAGGTCAGTCAATGGTTTCCTCTCCAGTCCAGCTGGTGAATCTGGGAATTTTGAGGCAATGTTACAACTGTCTCATGTACACGGACAACCCTCTCCTCCTCCAAACAGGTTCAAATATATGTGAGAGATGCAACTATTTAGCCAAACTGGAGGCTGAGCTCTCTCATCTCAAAACTGGTGTAACCAGTCAGGAGGAGAAGGTAACCTCACACAACACAATTCCAGTATCACATAGTGCCACCACATCAGCAAACCAAACACATAAATACACAAAAACATACTCGGAGGCTCTAAATAAAAATCTACCTAAGCAACAGAGACTTCCAAAGCAGACATCCAAGTAAACGCTACCTCAAAACAAAACACACAACAAATAACCCACAAAGTCAGTGTGCCAAGCAGCCACAGCCTTTAAGGCTGAATAACACACCTGATACTCTTGTAATAGGTGACTCTATTGTCAGACACACTGACGTCCCGCTCACCAGGCTGAATAAAGAAAAGGTCACGGTGAGCTGCCTGTCGGGTGCTAGGATCCGCCACATAACGCAAGCACTCAGGTCACTCCAAAGCAAATACAAATATGACTCAGTCATTGTACATGCTGGTGTGAATGACCTGAGAGCATCTCCTGGACTACATGAAAAGAGACATAGAGGAGCTCTCTGATCATGTAGCCCAGGCTGGTATGACCCTGACCTTGAGCAGCATCTTACCCTCACCTAGAATGATGCCACAGTACAAAGACAAAATGATTGATTTTAACAATTGGCTAAAACTTTGGTGTCATTCAAAGGGGATCCAGTCTGTCAGCCTGGGATGACATGCTCGACAAGCCACGTTCCTTCGCTAGGGATGGCTTGCACCTGTCACCACTGGGCTTTTGGATATTGGCAAAGGCTCTTGCCACCCCCATAGTGCCTTTTTTAGGCAAGGCTCAAAAGTCAAACCCACCCCCATAGACAGCACAAGGAACAAGAAACTAAGGGTAATGCTGCTAAACGCCAGAAGTCTTAACCTCAAGATGCACGCACTCGAAGCTCTCCTCAGTATGGAGAACATCGATATCTGTGCAGTGACAGAAACCTGGTTCAAGGCTCCAGAGAGCACCCTAGCACTACCAGGCTATACCTCATATCATGCTTTTCGGCCCCAAAACCCAGACCGAACCACAAAAGGAGGGAGAGTTTCCATATTTATCAAGGATATCCACACCTCCAGGTTAGTGGCATTGCACGAAGTATCGGAGACCATCCATGTGCAACTAACAGTGGGCAAGACTGCTTTTCAGTTTATAGCATCCTACAGACCACCCTCTCAAAGTCAGGAATCCCACTCGGCTTTCCTGAAAACATTGGAGAACATGAAGATCTCTCTGAACACCATTATATTGGGCGACTTCAACTACCCAAACATTGACTGGGAGCACTACTCAAGCCCCTGCATCTTAGCCCAAAGGTTCCTGGAAATTATAAACTCAAATGCTATGGAACAACTAGTCACCACTCCCACAAGAGGGGACAACATACTAGACCTGATCATTACCAACATGGGGACCCTATGCTCCACACCAGAAGTATATCCCTCATTGGTAAGATCAGACCATAAATTAATCTCACTGGATGTCCACATCCCAACCCCACCCCCAGCCCAGAAAACCACAGTGAAAAACTTCTCAAAAGCGAACTTCTCACTTCTCAAAACTGAAGTGGAATCCTTCAAGGCCCCAGGGATAGTGGAAACTACGGTCCAAACTGCAGAATCCTATATAAACGCATTCTACAGACATCTCCAGGAATGCATGGATCATGCTATCCCAAACAAAACCAAGACCCAATCATCCAAAGGCAGGCGTCCAGTCTGGTGGACCCCTGCCATAAATAAACTGTACAACAGAAGGAGGAAGCTACTACATGATAGTACAAAATCCCTAATAGGGAAGGCATCTCTGATCAGTACTAGCAAAAAATTACGATCCCTCATAAAATCCTCCAAGGCCAGCTTTGAGAGAAAAATTGCACAGGACACCAAAGACAAACATAAGGCTTTTTTCAGTTATGTTCAAAACCTGGGATGCAACTCCCAGACTTGTTCTGAGTTGATTCTAAACGATAAAAAATACACTGAACCCACAGACATCGCCAATATCCTGGCAGACAGGTTCAGTGCAAACTTCTCCACCCCCCTCCCCCCAAAAGAGCAAGTATCTATCCCAGCAGAGGGCTGCCTTCCAAACATCTCTGATGCTCAGGTGAAGGCTGCCCTCTCCAAAGCAAAAAACACTGCTTCCATGGGACCAGATGGCATCCCAGGTTGCGTCCTACATGAACTCCAAGAGGAACTAATCCCTCAAATAAAACAGCTATACAATCTCAGCCTCACTACAGGATATGTGCCCACAGAATGGTGTACAGCAACAGTGGTCCCACTCCACAAAGGTGGAGCCTCTATGGACCCTGGAAACTATTGCCCCATAAGCCTGACTAGCTTAGTCTGCAAGGCTATGGAGAGGATCATCATGGAGCTCATAAACAAAGACATTGGGGACCTACAGACACTAGATCCTACCCAGTTCAGCTTTGTCAAGGGCAGATCCTGCCTTTTGAACCTGGTTGACTTCTTCGAAACAGTCACCAAAAGCCATAGATGAAGGGAAGGTAGTCCACACAGCCTATCTGGACCTTGCAAAGGCATTTGACACAATACCCCACTCGGGCATCATAGATAAGCTATCCAGCTTAAATATAAACCCATATGTCACAAGATGGGTCGCAAACTGGCTCAAAGACAGAACCCACAGAGTGAGAGTTGCTGGAGCCATGTCAGACTCAAAACCAGTCACAAGTGGCATCCCACAGGGTTCTGTCCAGGGACCACTCTTGTTCGGTATATACTTTTCCGAGGTACAGGCAAACGTGGGAGGACTATGGCTCACCAAGTTCGCAGACGACTGCAAACTGGGCACCATAATCAACTCTCCAGCTGATACAAACATCCTTCAAAAAGGTCTCACAGAGACAGATAAATTGTGCCAGCGCCATGGTCTAAAGCTAAATGCCAAAAAATGTATAGTCATACCCTTTGGCAAAAACAATGTGCCCACAAATTACCACATAGGCGGAAACCCATTAAGTACAGAGAAAGTTATTAGGGACCTGGGGAACCAAGTTGATAGCAATCTCTCCTTTGAAAACCACATTGCCAAAGTGGTTAGAAAGACCTTCTACATAGCCCACCTCATCATGAAGGGTTTCACATCTAGATCAAGAGAGGTAATCATGCCCCTTTATTCATCCCTCATCAGGCCCATCATAGAATACAATGCCCCTTTGGGATGTACCTTACCCGACACCTGCAGCAATTAGAAAGACCCCAAAAGTATCTCACCAAGAGGATCAAGGGTCTCAAACAGATGCCACATGCTGCTCGGTTAAAAAAACTCCAGCTCTACTCAGTTGCATACCGCCTACTTCGAGGCGATCTATGCCTGACATACAAAGCTATGTCAAATCCAGAATTAATGGACATGCTCCACCTCAGTAAATCTAAATCCCTTATGCTCGAGGGACTTGAATCTCAGCACAGAAATAAATAGAACTTGCTGGAGGGACAGGTTCATAACCCAGAGGCTCCCTTCGCTCTGGAATAGAATTCCAGTTCATGTGAGGCAGAGCACCTCACTGAATCTCTTCAAGAAGAATCTCGATAGGTGGATGGGGGATCGTAGGTTTGTCCCAGGGATTACTCCCGTGTCACTATTAGACAGAGGCACAGTAAACTAAACCTTAAAGGGCACAGTATACTCAAATCAAGGGGTGGCGTAAGCCATACAGAATCAGGCTAGGCTTATAATTGCCTCAGGGCAGATAGCCTAGTATGAACCTATGAACCTCTATATATATATATATATATATATATATATAAAAATCAACATATTTAGAGAAAGGGAGAGAGAGAGATATATATGTCGATATATAGGGATATACATATATATGTAGCTATATAGATAGGTTAACAACATCTACACAACCATGGAGGTACATGTAAATGGGATACCTACCAAATACCGAATGCTTGACATATCGATGCGCGTAATCCCGAGGTTAAAAGACCACAGTACCAAAACACCAGAAGTGTGAGTTTTAAAATCCCGATGTTAAGAGACTTTTAGTTAGTGCTTCTGGTGTTGCGGTTCAGGTAGGTTACTGTGTGTAAGTGTGTTTCTGAGGGCTTTAGTGTGTGTACCGAGTGTGTTATGTGTTTCTGGGGGACTGTAATATGTGTGTGTGGGTTTGCCTTGTTAGTCTGTTTGTGCAATCCCGGAGGTAGAATATTAAAGTAGGGGGAGTGTAGGGGGCGCAGCCACCCACATGGGGGTGTAGGGGGGCTTACCAACCTGCTCATACATAGTGTAGGATGATTTGTTTGGATGTGGTGGGTAGCAGTGTGTCTGTGTGCGTGTTTGTGTTTTGTGTTTGTGTTACTTTCGCAAGTTTGACTGTCACGAGTTTGAGTGTTTGGTAATGTGGGGTTTTGGAGTCTGGGCTCGGTACTGTGGGCGTGGGAATTTTGTGCATTCAGGATTCCATAGGTATCCCGTATACAGTGGTTGAAGTGTTCATATATGAGTATAACATGGACCATTGCAATCACATATTCTGCCACAAACAAACTATATGAACAAAGGATATGGAGAGTATATGCCTGTACACTATTACAAATATGTGTTATGGACATGAGCCAAAGATAGGGTTACTACCTGTCCCATTTGGCGAGGGACAGTCCCTCTTTGGGTGGTTGTGTCCTGACCAAAAATATTAAAAATGGCAAATGTCCTGAGAATGTAGGACATAATTATGTCTCATATTTTATGTAATAGTTGCATACAATAGTTATTTCTGTATCTAAAATACCTAAATGTTACAAGAAACAGAATAAGCAACTAAACTGCAACAAAAATAAGCTTTTATTTAAGCAAAAAAGTAAAGTTCTATCCGTGGGTATGTCGGCCTGTAAAATCTGATGTGTATCGCAAAAATGTCCCACTATGGCCATTTGAAAAGTTGGCAATCCTAGGTGGGTCAGTCACCAACACAACTCCATTGACTGCAAATACCCATGACAGAAATACACAGGCAGCTTTCATGTAGCAACACTTTATTACATTCCGATGTATTGCCAAAAAGATTCAAGGACTAACATCACCTGCATGCTATACAGGAACCATTTAACAGTGCCTTAATGAATCAGCCTGCAATTACTATAGTATTATTCCACTAAAGGATAAGTGTTCAAATAGGGAAGGAACCCTCACACACATTGAATATGTATAAAAGCCATTCCTACACACCTGCATCTGCTATGTACACCCACCAACATCTCCCCCACACCCAAACCAATTACAATAGATACTGTAATAACATCACAAATCATTCACTCACTGTACGACATCTGCAGAAGCCTTAACATACTTTGTCCAAGACACACTAACATGGCCCTATGTTAAATAGTTGCTGTTATACAATGGAACAGCTGCTGATGTTACAGGGATTGTTTGCACTTATCCCGTTTCAGTGGATTGTGTGTACACCAGAAAGTGTTACCAATTACTGATTATCAGCATAGTATGATACACGTTTACACCAAAGATGTCTGGTGAGCACACTGTAAACCACCTAACATTATATGCATAGCCATACAGTCTTGAGTTGCTCAAACATCCTTGCCAGACTCAAACATCTGCAGAAGTATCAGGTACAAACAAACCCTGCATAAGTAGCAATGGTCTGAAATATAACAGCTATACTCACATATAGAACATCTTCTGGGCATTACACACAATCCACGGGAGTCATGAAGCTAATATATCTCTGTGTGTCTCCATATAGCTGTTGCAATACATCACAAACAAGACATCCAGGCCATCTTTCTCGAAAGTAAGGCAAAGGGACAACGTCCAAGTGGAGTACTCAATTATACACCACTGTTGCCATGGTATTGGCTAATGGAGTAGCTGCACAGCTGATGTGCATGTAATTAACTTCTTTGGGACACCAATTGGTGGTCAGGATAGCATATGTTACTGATATTAACTATAAAAGGATGGCTTATCACAAATTCAAACCATCTGTATATACCAGCAGAACATTACAAAGAAGATTGAAATACAAACTGAAAAAGATTGAAATAACAGTCAACGACACCTCAAGTTACTAATAAGGTATGTAGAACACCCAGTATGTCTGTGTATGTAGTACCTATTCTGTAATAAAGCATACGCAATGCATATAGTGGAAACGGTTATCTTGTAGTGATGTATTGTTGAGCATAGTAATGCTTGTAGTATTTGTGTGTGTAGTGCTGTAGGTCACAAGGCAAACACCTCATACACCACAAGGGATGCTGTATAAGGGCTTTGAACCCAACAATTCCTCTCCAGCCGCTGTCAGTGGCAGGGTTGGTCCAACAAGTATGTACTATAACAGGGGATGGTATATGTTGATATATTGTAACAGTAGGCATATGTATGGGTGTATTACTGAGAATAACATGTCAAAGGTGGGCCTACTGTGCAATTATGATTTGTATTGTGGGATATTGTGCCATTAACTGTGTAATGTACAGTATTATAGGCAGATATGTATTACATTTTACATAGCATTACTGTTATGTCAGACAAACATTAGTTATGTCTATTGGCATTTACAATACACAATAACAGGATACATGTGACTTGTAGTCACCCGGCAAGTTTATTAGCATGATAGCAAAGTAAAATGGAAGAGCTCGTTAACTATCCATGCACATAAGACATGTAATAGGTTCATAGGTAGGTACTAGGTTGTCTGCCCAAGGGCATTTATAAGCCTAGCTTGAGTGTGTTGGCTTCCGCCACCCCCTTAAGTTAGTTCCCTGTGTCTCTGAACAGCAGAGCCACTGGAGTGATCCCCAGGGTACATGTCTGTCTCCCATCCACCCTTCAAGGTTTCTCTTGAAGAGTGCTAGTGAGGGGCCCTGCCTGATGTACATTGGAATCATGTTCCAAAGCATTGGGGAGTCTCCTTTCAAGGTTTCTCTTGAAGAGTGCTAGTGAGGGGCCCTACCTGATGTACATTGGAATTGTGTTCCAAAGCATGGGGAGTCTCGGGGTCAGGAATCTATCCCTCCAGCACGTCCTAGTTATCATTGTGATAAGGTTTATACCCCTAGAGCATGTGGCTCTCAGAGGCTTTTGTTTAGGTGGAGCCTATCCATCAATACTGGGTTGGACATGGGCCTTGTATATCAAGCAGAGATCACCTCTGAGTATTCACCTCGGTATGCGGTATGCAACCGAGTACAGCTGGAGTTTCTTTAGTTGGGCAGCATAGGTCATCTGAAGTCAGTAATCCTCTTGGTGTGGTACTTTTCTGGTCTTTCAAGCTGTTGCAGTTGTCTTGTAAGGTACATCCCAAATGGGGTGTTGTATTCTTTAATGGGTCTAATAAGTCATGAGTAGAGAGGCACAATGGCCTCCTTTGTTCTGGATGCTAACCCATTTGAGATTAGGGGGGACACATAGAAGGATATTCTAACCACCTTGGCAATATGGTTATCAAAGGAGAGAGATTGCTATCTACTTGGGTTTCCAGAGCCCTTATTACTTTTTCTGTATGTAGGGGACTACCACCTATGAAGTAGTCTGCGGGTAATTCGTTTTTTCCAAATGGGGATGACTATACACTTTTTGGCATTCAGCTTGAGGCCATGATATTGGCACCAGGTTTCTGTCTCAGTGAGACCTTTCTGGAGTGTGTCTGTATCAGCTGGGGAATCAATTATGGCCCCTAGTTTGCAGTTGTCTGCAAATCTTTTTAGCCAAAGTCCTCCTGTGCTTGCCTGTACTTCAGAGAAGTATATACCAAAAATGAGGGCTGCCAGGACTGAGCCCTGGGGAATGCCATTTGTAACTGGTTTACAGTCGGACCTAGGGTCTGCAACTCTCACTGTGTGGGTTCTGTCCATGAGCCATTTTGCAAACCATCTAATGATGTAGGGGTTAATATTCAGGTTGATGGGTATGTCTATAATAACAGAATAGGGAATGGTGTTGAAAGCCTTTGCAAGGTCAAGGTAGGCTGTGTGGACCTCCTTATCCTCATCCAGTGCCTTGGTAAATGTCTCAAAGAAGTCCACCAGGTTAAGGAGGCATGGACTGCCCTTGACAAAGCCAAATTGGGTGGGGTCAAAGGTTTGGAGGTACCCAATGTCTCTGTGAATGAGATCCATGATGATGTACTCCATAGCCTTGCAGACCAGGCTAGTAGGGCTTATAGGGCAATAGTCCGTTGTGGCACCACCTTTGTGGAGTGTGATAACTCTTGTTGTGTGCCACTCTGTGGGTACGTAGCCTGTAGAGAGGCTGTGTTTGAACAGTGTGTTTAGGTGAGGGGTTAGTTAATTTTGGAGCTCTTGTAAGACACAGCCTGGGACACCGCCTGGTCCCATTGAGGCTGTGTCCTTGGCTTTGGATAGGGCTGTTTTGACCTGTGTGTCTGTGATTGCTGGGGTTGTACATTCTTTTGGTATGGTTATGGGCCCTTTCGGGGGTGAGAGGGGTGTAAAGTTTGCACTGAACCTCTCTGCTGAAATGTTGGCAATATCAGTCGGTTCAAGTGTATTGTCTGCCAGTCTATACCAACTCAGAGCAGATTTGAGAGTATCCACCTAGGCTCTTGACATAGCTAAAGAATGCTTTGTGGTCATCGTTAGAGTCCTTGGAATTATCTCTTTCAAAGCTAGCCTTGGAAGAATTTATGAGGGACCATAGTGTCTTGCTGATACTGATCAGGGATGTCTTTCCTTCTAGGGATTTCACTCTTATCTGTACTAGTATTCTCCTTCTATCATAGAACCTGTTTATGGCAGGGGTCCACCAGACTAGTTTCCTTTTCTTGGAGGAGTGAGTCTTGGTTTGCCTTGGGATAGCATGATCCATGCATTCCTGCAGATGATCATAGAGTGCCTTTGTATAGGTTTCAGCATCCTGGTCAGCATTGTCCATTGTTGTGGTGGCTGTGAACCTTTTAACCTCAGTCTTAAGCAATGTAAAGTTTGCTTTGGAAAAGTATTCCACGTTGGTTTCCTTGTTTGGGGTTGTTGGGCGGAATGTGAATATCCATAGTGATTAGCCCATGGTCTGATTTAACCAGCGAGGGGTTGACATCAGGTGTGGAACACTGGTCACCCATGTTGGTGATGACCAGGTCAAATATGTTCCCTCTCGTGGGTGTGTTGACCAGTTGATCCAGGACATTTGAGTGTATACATTCGTGGAAGCGCTGGGCAAGGGAGTTAGTACTTGAGTAGTTCTCCCAGTTAATGTTTGGGTAGTTGAAATCACCCAGTATTAGGGTGTTTGGTAGGACCTTCATATGTCCCAGTGTCTCCGGAAATGCAGATTGTGGGTCCTGGGTCATGGTGGGCGATCTGTATCAAGCTACAATTTGGAATGCAGTTTTGGCTATTGTTGTTTGCATTTGGATGATCTGTGCTGCATCATGCTGCACCACTAACCTGGAGGTGTGAGTATCCTTGATGAATATGGATATACCCTCGCCATTTGTGTTTCGGTCCAGATTCTGTGGCTGAAAGGTGTGGGATGAGTTATAGCCTGGTAGTGCTGTGGTGCTCTCTGGAGCCTTAAACCAGGTTCCTGTTACTGCACCAATATCAATGTTCTCCATATAGAGGAGTGCCTCGAGTGCATGCAATGTGAGGTCCAGACTTCTGGCGTTGAGTAGCATTACCCTCAGTTTATAGTTACTTGTGCTATATACGGTGGTGGGTTTGTCTTTTGAGCCTTGCATAAAGGTCCGCATTTCCTAATATCCACCTCTCTAGTATTGTTTGCAAGCAATGACAGCTGTGCATGTGTACATGTTCTGCAAATGTGTACTGACCCTTTTTACAGGGCTGTGCCAAATGGCTATGTGCACACCTACATAGAGTGGATATTGACAGTAGAGACACACTGGTTGAACGTTTAGGTTTGTGTAGCCTAACCTCTCATTGGCAGACTAACAGCTGCTTGGAAATATGTGGACAGTACTGGTAATAAAACAGAGTGCATATCATCCTTAACTCTAGTGTGACATCTGCTGTAGGAGTGTAAGATGTAGGAAACTGCTGCCCATGTGTAATAACTGCTTCATAGGTGATGGATTACATTATCTGATCATATCCTGATCATATCGATATTGGCAGCAGAGTCTATTGATATTTGACTCTGTGTGGGGAGTGGGTGTCTGTGGCCAACAGAGCTCATGGTTCTGGTGGGTATGTGAGCATGTACTCAGACAAGGATACAGCCCTGTTGACACGTGCATCATCTGTACTCAACTATCAGGATGCAATGTGGCCCCTCAGAGGGGGACTGCTACTAAAGGTAGCTACCATGTTCCTGTAACAGCTAGTGTTGCCATGGTCATAACACAAATATGTACTTGTGAGCATCACTGTCTAAAACATCTGCATAAGCAGTAAGTAAACTAAATACAGTACATGGTACTTGTAGTACTGAATGCTCATACAGGCATGTCCACTAGACAGCTACTGGTGTTTACTAATGTTAGCTTTATGCATGTGGCCATCCTGGGGAATGCAATCTCTAAGACATGTACACATGTACACTGCCAAGCCCACCTAACACAACACTCCACACATTGTCTGGGATGCAGCTGCAGGGGTGAGCTTGGAGGCAGTCCATTCTACACCCATGACTGGACTGGACAGTCAAGAGGTGTAGGTTAACACATGCATCCCATCACCACAACCAACACATACCCTTACCAGAACACAAGGACACACACACATGCCACCAGACTTCACACACATCCACAGAGACCTCTAAGTTTCTGGCCAAGCAAGAGGCCTCCCAAGTTGGAATAGGAAGACAACAGGATACAAAGACTGCATGACATAGTTTGCATAATTGTGTCACTCCTCAGAACACATGGCCAGAAACATGGCCAACAGTACACATTCGTGAATGCAAACTCTAGCACTATGTTACACACCAAGCTATATGAAGACAAACATACTGTCAACTACCTGTCTGCCATGATTAGCTACATACCCATACACTCAGACCACCTTTTGAACTATACACATTTCTCTGGTTCATAGGTTCTTAGGTTCATAGATTAGTATTAAGCTAACTGCTCTTGCAAGCCATTTTAAGCCTAGCCAATTATCCCTTGTGAGACTCAAACCCTGCACCTTGTGTTTGTAAGGCAAACACCTTAACCATTAGGCCACCCTCCTAACCCCATATTCTATGTTGTTGTGCAGAACCTGTGATGCAGTAGCCTTGACTGCATGTAAACACATGTAGGAACAGTCAGGTCTTGTAGCCCATGCAGGTATGTCTCAAGTCCTAGGTAGCATTCTACCATTGGCCAGAATGATGCAGCAGTACAGGGACAAGGATTGCATTCCATAATCGTGTAATATACTGGTGTAATTCAGAGTAACCAGCATCTCTCTGCCTGGGATAGCATGGTTGACAGACCATGATGCTTTGCCAGACAGGGCCTGCACCTGTCACCCCTGAGAATCTGGATACTGGCAACAGCCTGTGCTACCCCTATAGTGCCCTCATCATGCCAAGTTCAAGTGAAAGTCCACTGGTGCAACAGGGACAGCCAAGAAATAAACTGTGGGTCTTGATACTCAGTGATACAAATCAGGTACTCAATATGGGCTCACGGCAATCTGAAACATGGGGAACATATCTGTGCAGTGATAGTTATGGTTCAATGCTCTGGAGAGCACCCCTGCATGACAATGTTATAACACATACCTCACCTCATGGCCATCACATTTTATTGGAACACATGGCCCACAGGTGGGTCCAACTTCCTGAAGGATATGTACACCCCCATGCTAGTTGCACTTGCACAACGTAGGATGCATTATGCTGAGCAACTTCCTCTGTGCCAAAGTTTAGACCAAAATGCACCTTGTGACAGATCATCCACCATGTCTCAGAATTCCCAACTGTCATTGTGCTGTAATGGGGAATATCAGTTTTGAGACAGGAAACCATAATCATGGCCACTCAGGTATCCCATTATGAACTGGGAAGACTCATCATGTACCAACACCTGTGCTCAATGCATGTTGGATGTCATCAACCCCAATGACCTGGATCACCATAGTTACACCAACAGGGCTAACAGTATGCCACACATGGTCAGTCTTCAAAGCCAATGTTATGCTCTTCAAGAGCAAAGTGGTGACTGTCATGGCACCCATGCAGATGTACAATGCATGTGCAAATGCTGAGTCCTACACAAATGCACTTTTAAGCACTCACATATGTGCAGTGATTGTGCCAGTGAAACAAGAACAGGAGTCAACCAAACACAAACATGAAGGCAAACCGGTGGTACCCTGCCTTAAACTGTACCACAGAAGGTAGTAACTGTTGCTGGAGTCAACACACGAGTGGAAGATGACCTATGGTTAGCCACTGTAAGATGCAGATACACCATATAATGCCACACAAAGCTACTGTGAAACTAATCATCTACATATTATGATGCCAACCACAGAGTAATCCAAAGCTGTGTCATGAAACATAATGACAACAAGACCTGCTGTGCTTCACAGCATTATGGCATGAGATGCACTGCACCTATGGAAATAGCACCTGTTCATCCAGATAGGGTCTTGGATAACATAAACATACTGTCCCCCCCAACAGGTACACATTCATATATCCATGTACACTACAGAGCCCCTGTAACCACAACTATGCAGGTACAAGCTGCACTCAGGCTGCATGGGACCTGTCCACATCCCAGGATGTATCATACACATATGGCAAAACAATCTGCCTTCCTGAAGACACTGGAGGGTATAAATGTATCTCCAAACACCATCATATTGGGTGACTTCAACTACCCGAATATAGACTGGGAACATTACTCAAGCCCTAACTTTCTAGCCCAACGGTTCCTGGAGTTTCATAAATTAAATTCAAATGCCATGGAACAGCTAGTCACTGTTCCCATGAGAGGAGAAAATATACTAGATCTCATTATCACAAACATGGGTACAAAATGCTCTACACCGGAAGTATATCCCTCATTGGTGAGATCTGATAATAAACTAATCTCACTGGAAATCCACATCCCGCCTTCCACCCCAAACAAAAAGACCACAGTGAAGAACTTCTCTAAAGCAAACTTCACACTACTCAAGACTGGTGTGGTATCCTTCAAGGCCCCTGAGCCAGTGGAAACCACAACCCAAGCTGCGGAAGCCCTTACAAATGCCTTCTATGAACACCTCCAGGACTGCATGGATCAAGCAATCCCAAATAAAACCAAGACTCTTTCCACAAAGGGCAAACGTCCAGTCTGGTGGACCCCAGCCATTAACAAACTTTGCAATAAGAGGAGAAAGCTATTACATGATAGAACAAAATCCATAAAAGGGAAGTCACCCCTGATCATTATTAGTAAAAAATACGAGCACTCATAAAATCAACTAAGGCCAATTTTGAGAGAAAAATTTCCATGGATTCAAAGGACAATCATAAGGCCTTTTCAGCTATGTTAGGAACCTGGGTGGAAACTCCCAGATATGCTCAGAATTAGTCCAAAATGATACAAAAATCACTGAACCCACAGACATTGCCAACATACTGGCAGACAGGTTCAGTGCAAACTTCACCCCCTCTCCCCTAAAGGAGAGATAACTATCCCAGCAGAGTGTAGCCTCCCAGACATCTCAAATGCGCAGGTGAAAGCTACTCTCTCTAAAGCTAAAAACACAGCATCAATGGGACTGGATGGTGTCCCCAGCTGTGTGCTACACGAGCTAAATGAGGAATTAAACCTGCACATAAGGCAGCTGTTTAATCTCAGCCTTACCACAGGTTACGTGCCCAAGGAGTGGCGTACGGCAACTGTTATCCCACTCCACAAAGGCGGTGCCTCTACGGACCCTGGTAATTACCGCCCCATAAGCTTAACAAGTCTAGTCTGCAAAGCTATGGAGAGGATCATAATGGAGCTCATAAACAAAGATATAGGGGACTTGCAGACATTGGACCCGACCCAGTTTGGCTCCAAGGTTAGATCATGGCATTTGAACTTGGTCGACTTCTTGAAACAGTCACCAAGGCCATTGATGAGGAAAGGCAGTCCATACAGCCTACCTTGACCTTGCAAAGGTTTTCACACAATACCCCACTCGGGTATTGTAGAAAAACTTACTAGCTTAAATGTAAACCCATATGTCACAAGATGGGTTGCAAACTGGCTTAAGGACAGAACCCACAGGGTTAGAGTTGCTGGCGCTATGTCAGACTCCAAGCGTCACAAGTGGTGTCCCACAGGGCTTGGTCCTTGGCCCCTATTGTTCGCATCTACTTCTCAGAAGTACAGGCCAACATGGGAGGACTTTGGCTGACAAAGTTTGCAGATGACTGCAAACTGGGTGCCATAGTGGAAAGTGTATCGGACACGGATATCCTTCAGAAGGGACTCACAGAAACAGATAGCTGGTGCCAGAGCCATGGCCTGAAGTTAAACGCCAAAAATGTATAGTCATACCCTTCGGGAAAAACAAGGTAACCCCAAGCTACCATATAGGTGGCAATCCACTAAGCACAGAAGAGGTTATCAGGGACCTGGGGATCCAGGTTGACAGTGGCCTTTCTTTTGACACTCACATTGCTAAAGTGGTTAGAAAGACCTTCTACATTGCCCACCTGATCATGAAGGGATTCACATCCAGATCTAGTGAGGTCATTGTTCCCTGTACTCTTCACTTATCAGACCAATGATCGAGTACAATGCCCCATTCGGGATGTATCTCACCCGACATCTGCAGCAATTGGAGAGACCCCAAAAGTTCCTCACCAAAAGGATAAAGGACTCCAAAATCTGTCATATGCTGCCAGATTGAAGAAACTCCAGCTCTATTCAGTTGCATACCGCCTGCTCAGAGGTGACGTGCCTGACATACAAGGCCATGTCCAACCCGAATTAATGGACATGCTCCACCTCAAAAATCCAAATCCACCAAAACCACTAGAGCAAGCGACTTAAACCTTAGCACGGATATAAATAGGACGTGCTGGAGGGATAGATTTATCACTCAGAGACTCCCTATGCTGTGGAATAAAATCCCGATCCATGTGAGGCAGAGCACCTCGCTGGCTCTGTTCAAGATAAATCTTGACCTGTGGATGGGAGATCGTAGGTTTATCCCGGGAATCATCTCTGTGTCACTGCTGGACAGAGGCACAACAAACTAATGGGCACAGTATTTTTTCATATAAGGGGTGCGTGGCGAAGCCAAAAATTTGGGCTAGGCTTATAAATGCCTTAGGGCAGATAGCCTAGTATAAACCTATGAACCTATGAACCTATGAACCTATGTAAAGCATAGCTTCATATCAGGATGTGTACACACTGAATGGTGCACACCAACAGTTAGCACAACCCACAAAGGGGAAGGCACCACTAATAATGGGATTTACTGCACTACTACCCTGCTGAGTCTGGTCTGAAAGGCCATGAACCTTGATCAACCTATTTGATGTCAGCAGTACAGATGTAGATGACAGTAAGGTTAATTTCACACAGCATATCATAACCTTGCCAGGTCATAGAACATCATCACCCATACTGTGTTCCAGCTACACTCTGTATACTAGATGTACATTCCTATGTCACAGGAGTGTTTTGCAACTGGACTGCTGGCAGAACCAACACTACAGAAGGTGTCTGAATAATACATGCACATCACACCAGTGCCAGCTACAGTAAGACAGGGTAATTCATTGTACTCCCCCTCATTGTAGTCTATACCACATAGACTTAATACAAAAGGCATCCGCCTGTTGAAGTATGTGAATGACTATGACCTAGGAGCAATAGCTGGTTCAATGAGTGTTGCAGACAACATACAGAAGGGGTAATGTGGGTGAGCTGTGTTGACATATGGCCACAATCTGACAGCTACATATTGCATTGTTACCCCTATGTTAATAACCCTGTACCCATGAACTACCACCTAGGCAGTAATCAACATAATGGACACTGTGTGTAAGGGATGCAGCTGGACAGTTGTCTTTCCTCTGATAGTTACGCCACCACACCTGTCATGTAATCGTAAGTGGCACCCCTATTCATGACAGGATGCCATCCATGAATATAGAGACCATTGTTCAGCCATACTCATAGTTCATAGTTTAGTACTAAGCTAACTGCCCTTGCGAGCCATTTTAAGCCAAGCCAATTATCCCTTGTGAGACTCAAACCCTGCACCTATGCAAACCCTACTCAACACTCAAGTGACCCATATCAGATCACATATTTCCTTTAAGGGGTATTGGCCATGTTCAGATGGCCTACACCAGCCTTCCCAATCCCCATCTCCACTATGCAGCATGATGCCTACCCTGAATAAAATCATGTCCATCCCAGTGATGTTGGATATGCTACACTTACCCATCCTGATCTCAAACACACACTTCATGGACATTCACCTTCCTAGTACAAGTATCAACACATGCTGGACAGATCCTTGTCCCATACACTTTACATACTCTTCATACTATGCATTCCTGTCCAGCAAAGCTGCACATTGCCCCCTCTTTGAGACATGGTGTGATGACCGCATTGTAAATGTATCATTAACCCTGTGGATCAGTTATGTGGCACTGCTTGACCTGGCCCCAGAAACCCGGCTGTCGGCTACAGCTAGGTAACCTTTCATCCTAGGCTCGTACATGGCCCAGGGTATATAGCCTACTAGTTGACTTTGACCGTGCATTCTATAGTTGATATTCAACCCTGCAAATACCATCAGGCTAGCCAGTGTCCCATGTGTATCACATGTGCAACACGGGTGATACATGGCAGGATGTTGAACTGCTGTACAGTGCCGTGTAGACATATATGGCAAAACACATACATGTAAAACCTTCCATTTGCAGGGTTCCAGGTCATGTCCGTTAAGGCAGTGTAAGTCTTTATATGTGACATATACACAGCATCAAGGTTGATTGCATTAATGTGGACACATCCAGGCATGTGCTGATAGGTAAGAACACCAGTACAGGTAAACAGACATGCCCACATCAAGACAGCATCCACATGGAGTATGAGCAATATCATCAGGTGACACACACATATATGGTGATAATATCCAATCACCTTTGAGTGTCAAATGTGTGTGATACAAACATGTCAGTGGTGGCAGTGCCATGTAGATTTGCAAAGACCACTATTTAATCGTAATAAATGTGATACACATGTATGTTCAGCTATACCTCTGTACGTCTCTGCGAGTTACTGTGACCTGTCTCCATCATTATGTCTTCCAGGTATGCCGCATTGCAAGGCTGCCACCTTATACCCACTTGGAGGATGAGATCCTCATCCCATACCTACTTGATAATCATCATGTCCTGTTCAGCCATGTGCCACAGGATGCACAGCAGTGGGATGCCCTGTGACAGGAACTTTGCAGGAGGGTTACTGATGTGGGTGGCCACAACCGCACATACCAGCAGATGCGCAGACACTGTACAGACCTAATTAGATGGGTGAAACAGCGTGCAAATGCAATTGCCAGGGAACAAGGTGCAACAGGTGGTGGGCCACTAAACCAGCCCCCACTCACACATACCGAGGAGCTACTGGCCAACCTGAGGACACCTGCAGAACAACATCCACAAGCCTTAGCTGATATCATGAAGGTGGGTGTCTCTCCACCAACAAACCTGGAGTTGCCTGGTAAGTCACTACTGCACATATAACAACTATATTTCATATAGTTACATGTGTCACTGTACAATATGTAATGTAACGTCATATGCAAGGCATGTATACACACATGCCTCATACTATAGTATGTTACTCTGGGTATGCACACACGTGCATACTATAGTATAGTCTATTATACTGGTGAATGTGTTAACATGCACATTACACCCTGTAGCTATCATACAGGCATGGATAATGATCATACTGCTGTGTTATTCCTATTTAGGTACCTCTGGCGTTCCGCTGTGACAGCAGCCCATTGCAGGTGAGACTGTTATTATTTATCAGGCATGTTAATGCATAGATCTATTTGCCATGTGGCCATTTACCACATGTACACATAATGTATGGCCCTGTCAAATTATACAGGTCGGACCTGCAATACATCACAATGGCTACCCATGTGCAGTACTTGTAAACTATGTGAAACACCGACATGAAACCTCACAAACTGTCATTGCCAGATGTGTGGACAGCTGTGCATACAATGGTGTAGGTGTTGTTCACTGTAGGGGCATGTACTACAGATCAGAAATACACATGTGGGGAATACAAACAGTACTACACAGTGAGCTGGAGTATGGCCAGCCCACAGGATTCACTGGTGTGGATTATACCCCTTCTGTGAATGTCCCACAATGTTATGTGCTATCTGACATGTCCATGACATCTAGTGGGCTGGCTGCAACACTGTCTATCCTGAAAAACATCTCACATACCACCCTTTGTCTGCATAACCCTGTCATCAGTGGAGCATATGGGGTGTATGTCATATAGGACAACACAGACATGTGAAATAGACTCCCATCACAACCATTTGGCCAACACATGTTCACACATGGCCATGGAGGATGGCCAGAGACATGAAGCAACACATACAGTAGACGCGATGTGAATGTGTGTACACCCTGTCGTACACTGGCTCCACATGGTCCAACTATGGCCTTTGTGTAATGATTATATTGCAGATGTGGAACACTAGACATCCTATAGGACTGTGCACATCTTATGTAGGCGTGACATCAATCCACCACATAAGATGTGTTGAACATCTTGAGTGTGTCATGACATGACAGCAGTCACCTGTACAGTATCCACATACATACACAGACAACCACATCAGGCCACAGATACAGTACATTCCCCTTGCTGGTGTCAGACATCACTGTCATCCTTGCTCCTCGTGTGTGTGTGTTTGTGGTACACAGATGTCATGTGGGACATGGTGTACAGACGAGTTTTCCATGTCTGGCCATAGTTGCCAGGCAACAGCAATATGGTTGCAGATGTGCAGGGGTGTCATCCGTATACCCTTCAGTGACCTGTGTCACACATTCCACATTATGGTTTAGTGTGTATACACCTCAGTGACGTGGGTCACATTCCACAGTATATATGTATTGTATTTGAACACAGTAATGGCTGTGAACTGTGTCTGTAACTCACACTGTATAGCAATAGAGAAGCCACATGATTCCCTGCAATGGCCATGCACATCAGCTAAATGTGCAGTATATCTGTAGGGTGGACAGACAACACCAGGTCAGCGGAAGGTCCATATTAGTATAACACATCCCTGCATTGGGACACCATTACTCCACTATATATTTGACAGGACACCATTGTATTAAACATGTATGCATGTCATTGCACACATCAGCAGATCACATGTCATACTACATGTGATTGTCAAGGTCATATGCCACACATCATGCAAGTGTACTGTTAACCTGTGCTGGTCTACATAGTGTAATGCAGGGATGTATGCTAACTACTACTATAATTGTGTAATGTGCATGCCTTCTGCTATGACACATGCATGCTGTTGCGTGCAACCTAGGGATGTATAACTACCACTGTTATTGTCTGAGCTGCATGCTGTCTGCCGTATCACATGCATGTTGCATGTGTTCTGTCATATCAAATACATGTTGTGTGCCATAGCATGTGTGTGTGTGTGTGTGTGTGTGTGTGTGTGTGTGTGTGTGTGTGTGTGTGTGTCTGTGTGTGTCCCCATAGACTCTAGCAGTGATGATGAACGTATGATTGAGGCACAGGCAGGGTTGTCTGAAGCTGAATCTGTGCCATTGGTTGCCATTCCACCTATATACCCCTCATTCCCACCCACAGATTTCATGCAAACACATACCCCATCACCAGTAGCCATACAGGAAGTACAGTTGGCATGTGCTAGCTAGGAACAGGAAAGTGTGGAGGCTATGGTAGGTGTGCCTGCACTCCATGGTGTCAGCCAACTGACTGGTGATGCCCCACACAGGTATGTGGCCAGTGCTGCTCATAGGAGGACTACTGGCCAACATGCCCCTGCAAGACAGAGCACAGCAGCTGGTGTCACCAGACGTATGTTTCAGGCTGTAATGGAGGCACAGGTACATGCTGAATAGCACAACAGAGAAGGTCAGAGGCTTCAGAGGCTTGCTGTCCGTTATTTAAACAACAACATCCAGGCAATGGCAAATGCTCAACAGCAGCTTGCTGAAGTTTTGGATAGTCGATTGGGTGACATGGTTGGAGTCCTTGACCATGGCATGTCAATCTGCGAGCATGGGATGTCTGTGCTGGAACATCTGGTAGGAGTGAGGCATCAGGCACGTGGACGTAGGCCAGCTACATCATCTGTGGCAGGTCTACGTGAACAAGCTTCCTCACATGCCCGCTCCCATAGTGGCGGTAGCAGCAGCAGTGCAGCTGGTGCTGTGCTGTCCACATCAGGCCACGTGCACATTGCCCTGGGTGGTCCCAACATGGACATAGTTCCAGTGGAGATGTGTCATCAGACAGTACCCAATCTGCACCTCTGCCTGGTAGTGGCCATGCATCCCCTGGCAGGCATAGGTCATGTGGCCGTGGCTGGACACTGTGAACTGTAAAACCTGGCCTGTACAGTCTGCAGCTGTCAATAATACCCCTGTGTAGGCCAGACACATGCCAGAACTATGTGCATACCTACACGTACACACCAGAAGCATATGTAGGGCACCAAGACACACACATGCATAACATCCACACACACCCAATGAGATCAAAGGCCCTAACCCACACGCATGATGTCATCCAATGGTGCAGCCTAGGCCTCTGGCAAACATTATCACCCTGTGCATATGATGATGCCTGTGCCGCATCGCTGTCATCCACACCATCGGTGCAAGTACATGCTCATATGGTCTGATGCACAGGGTGAACAGACTATGGAGATAATTGTAGATTGCAATTGCTGTGTACTGTTGACAGGCAGCAGACATACCATGTAGTATAGGTTTAGAATGCAGTTTGTACTGTTAACAGTATGTGTCATGTGTAACAACAGTAACTGCATGTTGGTCTTGATGTTCTGCCTTCCTCCTTCAGGTCTAATTGCATGTGCCAGTGGATGTCAGTGTTTGCAGTTAGTATCCCATATGTAAATGTGGACTACTCACAGGTATGTATGAAAATACCAGCATGCACTTTGTAGTTTCCACATCACAGTTAGTCCCATGTTCCAAACATGTCTACTGATCTACTGATCCAAGAGCATGATAGCTGTGTATTAAGCTACTGTGGATAGATAAGTGACATCACAGGTACAGTTACATGGAGTGGGGAGGTAAGAGAGCGGTCTAGCTGATAAGGGAAGGGGCCAGTGGAAAGCGTGTTGCCTCATTGGGAAGCAGTAATACATGTTCCCATGACAGGATGTGAACACACAAATGCACCCACACAGTCAGGTATTCACACACATGAACACACCCACACACTCACGGATTCACTGACACAGTAACACACACACACACACACACACACACACACACACACACACACACACACACACACACACACAGTTGCTAGTGTTGAGGTGAGGACCTCTGCCTATGTGCAAATCATCATTACAGTACTGTGCACTTACATGATGTGCCACAGAGATTACACATGTGCAGGTAGTCAGTATGGCCTAAGATCGAGGATATCAACAGGGATACTAGACTGCATTGCCTGGATGGGGGGGGTCTTATCAGTTCACTATGGTAACATACATCCTCACTCCATGGACCAGACAGCCATACACACACACACACACACACACACACACACACACACACACACACACACACACACACACACACACACACACTGTGGCATTCACTATTGAATACACCTATGTCACACACATACAGATACCTGACATGTGTGTGATACACACCCCTGCCTATGTGCTGCTTTCTACATTGCAGTCTGTACAGACATCTACAACAGTGTACAGGAGAGTGAGTAACAATTGAGATGTATTCCCCACCATACGTGACATATATGGACACACACACAACTACACATGCCAGTACTGTGAATCAAACACCTGCCTATCTCATGATACGCATGATAGACTTACAGCAATTTTGCACACATTACAAAGTGTACTGATGCTTCCTTTGGCAACTGTGCTGATATATGCACAATATATGCACATGGGAGGTCTTAACTGTTACAGATGTCATGTGATTTACCTTCGGTGTCACCCTGACTGCTAAGTTGTGTGTGTTCCCCTTCGATTAACAACACCATAGCTTAGCGGTTACACAGGTTATTGTAGGAATGCTTGTGACACACCTGTGAGCTGTCCTCAGCAAACATCCATCTGCAAAGATGCCCCACCACTTAGTTATGTCCACACATCTGTCCATACCTGAAGTACATCTTACCATACTTTCAGCATATTACCATATACAGTTGGCAATGTTGAGGCTGCATTGCAGCTGCATGATGTACTAAGACACATGTCACCTGCAAACATCAGCAACTGCACATGCATGGTATCTGAATGCACACCACTACATGTACATGTGTGTAGGTCCTACATTCCTGGCATTTGGGCATGTTTGTAGGCATTGCATTTGGTGGACATGTATAATGGCATACATGACACATGGAATGTTGTGTGATATAATAGGTATCATGGGTGACCATTACAGAATGTTACCTCTGTCAACATTGATATCACACCTTATATACTGTTAGCATTCAGCAGTCATGGACCTACCTACCATGTGCATGTGTGTAATGGCTGTAGCCACCTGTCTGCACAAAGGACAACAACAGCTATGCTCTTTACATATATGTTGTATGTGTGTGGCATGTACATATCCAAGGCAGGTACAAGTATGTCATATCCAAACATGAGGGTGTTGACTGGTGTACAGCAACAGTCATCTGTTAATGCTGTAAATAATCGAGGATCCCTGGTATGTGTACAGCTGACCTGGTTACAAACAGTGGTATCATTGCATTGCATAACACATGATGCAACTGTGTCAGTACATTGGTACCCTGCACAGTTGATGTAGAGCTAGGTACTGTCCACCGGTCAAGGGTCACATAGTTTTGTACTATTATATGTCATACCACATGTATGGATGTGTGTTGGTGGCCCAAGAGCATGGTGGTGTCTGAGGGTTACATCCTAGAATGCAGCTTTTGACACTGTGACCTGCACCTGACTCATCTGTGATGCCTTTTGTGGGAGTACTGGTCAGTACATGTGAGTGGCCTTCAACAATTGGCTTAAGTGTTGGTGTCATTCAAAGGGGATCCAATGCCTGTCAGCCTGGGATGACATGCTTGACAAGCCATGATGCTTCGCTAGGGAGGGCTTGCACCTGTCACCCCTGGGCTTTCGGATATTGGCAAAGGCTCTTGCTACCCCTATAGTGCCTTTTTTAGGCAAGGCTCAAAAGACAAACCCACCTCCATAGGTATCACAAGGGATAAGAAACTAAGAGTAATGCTACTCAACGCCAGAAGTCTAAACCTCAAGATGCACGCATTGGAAACTCTCCTTAGCATGGAGAACATCGATATCTGTGCAGTAACATAAACCTGGTTCAAGGCTCCCGAGAACACCCCAGCACTACCAGGTTATACCTCATACTATGCTTTTCGGCCCCAAAACTTGGACCGAACCACAAAAGGAGGGGGAGTATCAATATTCGTCAAAGATACCAACACCTCCAGGTTGGTGGCACAGCACGAAGCATCAGAGAGTATCCATGTGCAACTAACTGTGGGTAAAACTGCCTTCCAGTTTATAGCCTGCTACAGACCACCCTCCCAAACACACGAACCCCACTTGGCCTTCCTGAGAATACTGGAAAATATGAAGGTCTCTCCAAACACCATTATATTGGGCGATTTCAACTACCCAAACATAGACTGGGAGCATTACTCTAGCTCCAACACCCTAGCCCAAAGGTTCCTAGAATTTATAAACTCAAATGCTATGGAACAACTTGTTACCACTCCCACAAGAGGGGAAAACATACTGGACCTGATCATCACCAACATGGGGACACTATGCTCCACACCAGAAGTGTATCCCTCACTGGTAAGATCAGACCATAAACTAATCTCACTGGATATTCACATCCCGACCCCACCCCATGCCCAGAAAACCACAGTGAAAAACTTCTCTAAAGCAAATTTCACACGCCTCAATACCAAGGTGAAATCCTTCAAAGCCCCCGGGCCTGTGGAAAATACGACCCAGACCGCAGAATCCTTTATAAACGCATTCTATGAACACCTTCAGGAATGCATGGATCATGCAATCCCAAATAAAATCAAGACCCAATCCTCCAAAGGCAGACGTCCTGTCTGGTGGACCTCAGCCATAAACAGACTATACAATAGAAGGAGGAAGCTACTACATGATAGAGCAAAATCCCAAAAAGGGAAGGCATCTCTGATCAGTAGTAGCAAAAAACTACGGGCACTCATAAAATCATCTAAGGCCAGCTTCGACAGAAAAATTGCACAGGACACTAAGGATAATCACAAGGCTTTCTTTAGTTATGTTAGGAACCTGGGTGAGAATTCCCAGATATGCTCAGAATTAGTCCAAAATGACAACAAATACACCGAGCCCACAGACATTGCCAACATCCTAGCTGACAGGTTCAGTGCAAACTTCTCCCCCCTCTCCCCACCAAAAGGGCAAATATCTATCCCAACAGAGTGCTGCCCCCTGACATCTCAGATGCTCAGGAAAGAGACACCCTCTCCAAAGCAAAAAACACAGCATCAATGGGACCAGATGGTGTCCCGGGCTGCGTCCTACATGAACTCCAAGAAGAGCTAAACCCAAACATAAAACTACTGTTCAATCTTAGCCTTACTACAGGATATGTACCCAAAGAGTGGCATACAGCAACAGTGGTCCCTCTCCACAAAGGTGGTGCATCAACGGATCCTGGAAACTATCGCCCCATAAGCCTGACTAGCTTGGTCTGCAAAGCTATGGAAAGGATCATCATGGACCTCATAAATAAAGATATTGGGGACCTACAGACACTGGATCCTACCCAGTTTGGCTTTGTTAAGGGCAGATCCTGCCTCTTAAACCTGGTTGATTTCTTTGAAACAGTCACCAAGGCCATTGACGAGGGGAAGGTGGTCCACACAGCCTACCTGGACCTCAAAAGCCTTGATACAATACCCTACTCGGGCATTATAGATAAGCTCACCAGCTTAAATATAAACCCCTATGTCACTAGATGGGTTGCAAACTGGCTCAACAGAACCCACATGGTTAGAATTGCTGGAGCCATGTCAGACTCCAAACCAGTTACAAGTGGCATCCCACAAGGCTCAGTCCTGGGACCTCTCTTGTTCGGTATATATTTCTAGGTACAGGCCAACATGGAAGGACTGTGGCTGACCAAGTTCGCAGATGACTGCAAACTGGGCGCCATAATCAACTCTCCAGCCGACACAAACATCCTCCAAAAGGGCCTCATAGAAACAGACAACTGGTGCCAGAGCCATGGCCTCAAGCTAAACACCAAAAAGTGTATAGTCATCCCCTTTGGCAAAAACAAAGTGCCCACAAATTACCACATAGGTGGTAATCCATTAAGTACAGAAGAAGTCATTAGGGACCTGGGGACCCAAGTTGATAGCAATCTCTCATTTGACAACCACATGGCCAAAGTGGTTAGAAAAACATTTTATATAGCCCATCTAATCATGAAGGGATTTACATCTAGATCAGGGGAGGTCATCGTACCTCTTTACTCATCCATCATCAGGCCCATAATTGAGTACAATGCCCCTTTTGGGATGTACCTTACCAGACACCTGCAGCAACTGGAAAGACCCCAAAAGTACCTCACCAAGAGGATCAAAGGGCTCAAACAGATGCCATATGCTGCCCGGTTAAAGAAACTCCAGCTCTACTCAGTGGCATACCGCCTGCTCAGAGGCAATCTGTGCCTGACGTATAAAGCCATGTCCAACCCGGAATTAATGGACATGCTGCACCTCAGAAAATCCAAATCCCATCGAGCTACGCGCTCGAGAAACTTGAACCTCAGCACTGAAATAAATAGGACATGTTGGAGGGACATATTCATAACCCAGAGGCTCCCTTCACTCTGGAATAAAATCCCAGTCCAGGTTAGGCAGAGTCCCACACTGACTCTCTTCAAGAGGAATCTTGATGAGTGGATGGGAGATCGTAGGTTTACCCCGGCTATCACTTCTGTGTCACTGTTAGACAGAGGCATAGTATACTAACCTCAGAAAAAGGCATAGCAAAATTAATTTAAAATGGGTTGCGAAAGCCAAACACACTCTGGCTAGGCTTATAAATGCCCTAGGGCAGATAGCCTAGTATGAACCTATGAACCTATGAACCTATGTATGTGGCGACACCACCACCTGAAGAGGTCCATATCTGTGTTATGGCTCACATGTCTGGTTCTGAGGTATATGGTGGTAGTGCTATGGTGCACTACAGAGCCTTCAGCCAGGTGTTCCTCACTGCACAAATGTCAGTATTCCCCATTGTTGGATCTACAGTGAGCAGCTGTGATTACGAACGCTACACATCTAGCACTGGTTAGCATAAGCATACAATGCAGTTGTCTTGTAGGTGTCAGTGTGTTATCCTGTGTTTAAGGCATTTGCCTTGGAATGGCACTATATGGGCAAATGTGACCTAGGTATTATCCCCAGTCTCTTGAATCATGGATGCATGTGATATGTGACAAAGGCCTGTCTTCTTTCAGTCATGTCATCCCAGAATGACAAACACTGGACAACCTCGTAATTACAGCAGGACATTGGCTCATTGTGTTGCTCAAGCAGTTGCCACTCCTAGCATGTCATCACTGTGAGTGGTAGTATTGTGCTTGGTATAGAATGGTACATCTAAAGTGACGGACAGCATTAGACATTGCGTAGATGACCGGTGTCAGATATATGTAGTGCAGCATTTCTGCTAACAATGACAACTACTAGAACCGGAGTCCATTACAATGTGTTCTTTATGTCTAACTGTAATAGCATGGCCACTGTGGCCTTCCGTGTTTAGAATCAGAGTGCATCCCAAACAGCCCTGTGCTACTAAGTATGAGCATGCCCAGTATAAACTTGTATAGTTGGAGACATAGTGCATTCCAAACAGCCCTGTGCATTCCAAACAGCCCTGTGCTACTAAGTGTGTGAGCATGCCCAGTGACACCTTGTGTCGGTTATGTTCCTCTGTGTATGGGCATGACCATTGTAACCCTGTATAGTGATAGTAGCCATCCATTCCACAGATGGGCATACTCCAGTTCAGGATGGATTCCTACTTTAAACACACAGGTTCACAGGTATGTACATCTTAACTGCCAGCATCCCTGTTGATGTCCGCATTCCTAGAAGGTCATAATGACATCCTTGAAATGTGTAGTCTCTATGGCACGACTCGTAACTATGTAGTACTGTAATAGTGATCTGTAGATTGGCAGGTGTTCTAATCCCACCACGTGTGTGTGTGTGTGTGTGTGTGTGTGTGTGTGTGTGTGTGTGTGTGTGTGTGTGTGTGTGTGTGTCTCCATCTGCCTGATGGCCTGAGAACAGAACAATACTTTTAGACTGCTCACACTCCATATAATTCCTATACCAAACTTTGGCAAGGCTGATGATGTCACCCACCTAAAAATACACCTCTGGGAGTGCCGTGATCCAGTAATCTTGGTAGCACGTTCTGTAACTGCGTAATGCTGTAGTGTGATAAAGTAGTTAAGTCGGTGTTCTAATTCCGGACTTGCCAACTGTGTGTGTGTCTGTGTTGTGTGAGACAAGTACAATGCTTTGTAGAGTATGCATTCTCTTTTGAAATCACATGACCACCTATGTCAATCCTGCTGTTGTCACCCACCTAAGAATACACCTCTAGGAGTGCTGTAACCCAGTATTCACCGTAGCACGTGCCCTAAATGCGTATTGCTGCAGTGTGATATGGTAGGTAGGGGTTGGGATACAGGACATGACAAGTGTGTATGTTTGGCTGTCAGAGCCTGTGTGGAGGTGGCTGTGAGTGTCTAACCACTGGACATGTTGGGGAGCGGATATTGTAGTTTTCCTATATGGTGTCCATCTTATGACACAATGGCCACCTCATGAGGAGTACAGATGTCAGTCAGCCACTGGACTGTGTTGGCAAGCCATACCCCTACATCTGGCAAAAGGCCTGATCAACAAAGTATGCAACCCTACTAGTACCCGGTATATGTCCTGCACCCATGTGTCATACATAAATACACTTGCCTAGGATATCCCGCTATGTTGCTAGTACCATGCACATTGATGACAGATAGTAGGCATGGTGTGATTGCAGTGATCTGCAGTGGACATGGCACTCTGTACAGTGGTACAATAGGCACATAATTGTGGACAATGTGCCTTCACTATATTCCCCACTGGATGTCTGCAACATATGTGGTGCCATCAAATGTGATCCACAGAAGCCATACAATGCCGTACACATGTGCCCTGTATGGACCAATGCCAATGACACCAGGGAATACCTGTATCATGTTATCAATGCAGGTGCAGGGTTGACCTGCTGACTATAAGCAGGTTTTGCCACACCAGGCCAGTATTGGCATATCAGGGGATAACAGTCTGTGTACTTAACATGTGCCTGCCAAACCAGGTACACCTGTACATGTCACTGTACAGTATTGTGGGACATGCACATCCCAGGCAATGTCCATGTGAAGGACTATCAAACACAGACATGGCATGTATTGCAAAGCTATGGCCATACACAATGGTAACCAGGATGTCAGGGCAGTTCATGCAGTACCCATCTGTGTGGGACATTGCAGACACTACACCCCTGTACCACACTGCACACCATTGTCGGGTGGTGTGATGCCAAGGATTACCCCTCACCCAGCCTTGTACAGCCATCTTGCACAGCCAACCACTTCACAACCATGAAGCAATGCATACATGCATGTCAGTGCTAGCACCTTGTGTCTGCATGTGGGTTATGATGCTTCCAACCACAGTCACATCCAGTATAACTCTCATTGGCATACCAACAGATGTCAAACACATTCACATGCCCTAGCCCATGGAACCTCCAGATATCCCCTGTGGTGCATGTAGTCCTGTGCATTACTGCAGTGTGGCAAACTAAGTAGTTAGGGAGTCTATTTGTGGCCCTGGCAAAGAGTGTCAATGCAAGTCCATTAGAGTGTGGCTGTGGTGACAATGGCATCCATTCACATGGACAGCCATGTGTGCTACACCTAATGCATGTCTACTATATCTCTGTTGCAGATGTCTCTCACCTACACAGATATATGTTCTTACAGCACAGCAACATGTCAGCTTTGTGGTACATGTAGTAACTGCATGCACATGTAATAGTAATGACTAGTCAATCAGAGGTTTGGCCCCTGTACTGGTAGGCATGTGGCAGACGATGCTTAGGTTTTAGTCTCCAAGCCCTTCTCTGATGTACTTTGCCTCTGCCTGTCCCTCTCACACATTCTCTGTTGGATGTGGAGGTGTACATCTGCTCAGCAGCAGCATGTGTATTGTAAGTGATGGACATGATCAGGTGATGGCCTCTGCACCTATTGCAGTCGTCCTCTAGCTGATTGCATGTGGAACAGCTGTGATGATGTTCTCATAGCCATTCGCATGATAAACACAGTACATTATCTAGGAACATCATGTTGGTGTTTGGCCATGACAGTCACTTTGAGTGGTACCTGGATGTGGCGTTTTGAAACGGCATCACAGATGATATCTGGATGTTCCTCAAACATCATACACAGTGGGAAATAGCCTAAAGACAGGAGGGTGATTAGCCAGACATGACTACAGCATGTAAGTGTAGCTATGTTGCATTGAGACTACTGCCTGTTTAACATGTTGTGTGTGGTAATGGCTATTCTGCATGTTTTAAAACAGACATGACAGTGCTCTGTTCATGAGGGACCCCCATCTGTAGGGCCATCTGTGGACTGGTCAGTGTGTGGAACCATTTGTTTCCTGTGTTACACACTGAACACAAATCTGTGCACAGCAGGAGCATAGTGTTAGGATTGCAGACAGTACATGGTGATAGGGATGTGTTACTGCCATCGCATCCCTGACTGGACATATGTCACATGAAACAGTGGTATGACAGACAGTCTGGGGTTCCCAGTGACAAGCCAATAATGGGCAATTGTTCATAGTTGCAGTCCCATGTCTACTACAGATTGTACAGATGTCCTGCAGTATATATGCATGTGTTGTGCTCCCTCTACAAATGTATACCATCTGTTGTATTGGGTTGATGAACATATCTATGCATACTGTTGTAAGTACTCCTGAATGCTGTTTCTATTACTAAGCCATATCTGTGTTTAAACTGCAACACCATAGGCTGTATGGGTTGGGAGTTCCCGGCAGAATCTCCTGTCCCACTTCAGCTGACCATGGCACCGGGCACCAGCACATCTGGGGCCTAGCCTTGGACCTCAACCTCTGTTGGCTCTGCATGTTAAAGTTTTCAGTGCTTTAACTTCTGAGTCTTCCAAATTGCGGGTGTTTCTATCAGGTACAATACTTCTAATAGCTGTTTCACATAGTTTTTGAAAAGCTTGAAGTGTAGCCAGTAAAGGGGGATTAAATGTATTTGCTTTTTTAGGACCCATAGTTGAAGTACCATACTCTATGTCTTGCATAATGTACTTAAGATTTAAAAAAGTCCTATTTTACATTACCAAAAGGAAGCCCGAAGAGAAAATAATTTACAAACTAGAAAGTTTGGAAGTATTGACAAAGAATTTTCATGTGCATTTGTGTTACCTATTACAAATGAAATGTGGTGTTTTAAAAACATCATTGTAGAGAATTGGAAAGTTTTGATGGGTAATCAGGACCTTATAATAGTCATTGGTGAACGACCATATTTCACATTCAAAAGGGTTAATAACATTAAAAGTTTACTAGAACGGGGAAGAAATAACTACAAAAATACAAGTAGGAAGGGAAATATTATGACTAAAGGGACATATGCTTGTAACAATTGTAGATACTGTAGGTTTATAAGTAACTCCTCGTCTATTCATTTTATACATGTTAATAAAACTTTTTGGTGTAAAAGTTACTATACATGTAACAGCGAAATGGTAATATATGTTGCCCAATGTCTGTCATGTCCCAGTTATTATATAGGCACGACTACAAGATGTTTAAAGAAAATAATGAGTGAACACATTTTGGCAATAAAGAAAAAAGATCAAACAAATGCACTTCTACACTTGATAATACTATAGGTATGTTCCCATGTGGTGGGTGTGTTATTTGCCCATATTTTTTTAAAGGCAATTCATATGTTTTTAAACACAATAATTTCAGGGTACACTTCCACAGTCATTTAGATTATAAGTCCACTAATGTTTATGCTGCAGTCTGCAATTCTTGTCCATCATTTTATATTGGTAAAACTTCTAGAATGCTTTCTTCTAGGGCAAAGGAACATTTGGCAGCAATCAGAAAAAAAAGATTCTAAAAATGCTTTAGCAAAGCACAGTTTAAATTGTGGAATCTTTGTTAGTTTTACCTTCCTTATTTTACAAAAAATTGAAGCCTTCCTTGGAGATATTAACACACTATTAGAAGTTAAAGAATTGTGTTGGCAACTTAGGTTTAATTCTGATGGCCCTCCTGGTTTGAATGAGAACCTGAATATTAAATGTGTTCTCAGATGGCAAGGCTAAATGTCTTTCTATTTATGTTGCATTCAGTCATTGCACATTATTTTGTTCATTGGCTACTGTAGTTACAGTCCTATTTTCAATGGTTAAGCCTGTTTTTGTTCACTCACACTTAGTATAAATGTTGTGGCTTTCACATGCACTGTCATTGATAAAGTTCTTAACACTAATAAAAGGACGAAAGCTATCTACTGGCTCCTCCATTTTTAGTGTATTTTAAGAAGTGATTTAGTTATAAAATGCATGTATGTATATATATATATATATATATATATATATATATATATATATATATATATATATATTACGTCTGTACATACGTATAAACATTTCCTATGCTGGGCGCTGCTTACACCCGCGCAAGCGCACTTGCATATGATTACTGTGTGTTACATATGTTTACTGCCTCTTATTTGTGCTTTCTTGTGCCTTATTCATTATGACAGTACCACTTTGAAAGGATCTGGTTAAAAGTCCCATTCGATGCTCAAGTTCACTTTTACATGTTATTATGTTGGTTTTACAGCAGAACGACATTCATTCCACAGGGAAAATGATATGTGTTATAGTCGAACTTGAACCGTGAATGCCAGTTCATTAGGCGGATGCTCTAACCACTACACTCTTGGTGTTCTGCTTCATTTATTTGTATAGCCATAGTTCATAGTTACCCGAACACACGCCTCAACACTTCACTAACACAGCAAGCATCCATTTTCCTGTTGGGAAAACCGCACCGCTACACATGCGCCATTCCATACTGCTCTGGACCCATGCCGCATGTTGACTTCACTCCAAGTATATTCAGACTTCCCAAGCCTATAGTCCTGGCACATACATTTGTATGATGGTCAGGGTCTTCATATGGTTACCCGGGTTTAGGCTTATCCGACTGGGGACCGGGACTGCCCTGTACTCATTTGAAAGTAAGACTTAGCATTTGGACAAAGTTACTCCCACTGTTAGCATCCTACCTGTGGGTGGGGACGCAGGAGGTTTGCTCACCTCTGGCCAGCTTGATACGACAGCACTAAATAATACGGGGGGTTCCGCTGCTGTTTCCCTTCACATTCATTATGATTGCATTTTTTGTGACCATGTTCATTCTGCATACATATATATATATATATATATATGTCTGTACATACACATGCATATACACCTACATACTTATTTACATTTCCCATACTGTTGAATGACCGCCACTTACCATCACCCCTATATCCGACTGCCATTATTCTGAGCATCATATAAAATTAGCAGCCCTTGCATGGCTTGAACCCAGGAACGGAAACACCTTTGTCACCGTTTTGACCACTACACCATCCGTGGTACATTCTGCATGGATGGTAGCTAGGTTATATGACTTTACTACAGGCATTCCACACTACTGGCAACAAATGTGACAGTCAGTTGGTGTACATATGTATAGTACATGTTAATGTTCATATGTTTCTGAGAGACATATGCATACATTTGCAATTATACATATTTATAAATTGGACACATACTTGAGAACTACTTATATGCATGTATGTGTGATGTGTAGCTGTTGCTATATGTATATAAGTATGCACATTTATAGATGTATGACTACATATCTGGGGTTGTACATGGCCATGTATATGAACACCCGCATCTGGGAGGGATGTGCACCATTTGTATACAGGGGTTGTGTGCATCATTACGACGTGGAACCTAGACAGGGTATACAATTTGTGGACGTGTACTATTTGGACGATGGCTGTGGGGAAGCTTCTAGGGAACATGTAAAAGGTATATATTCCCAATAATGCACATGGGGAGATGTGCATCACTGTCAGGTGTTTAATTCTGGGTCATAGGTTATGCAGGATCGGCTGGAGGGTGAGCAGAGTTGTGGACAACTGCTGCTAATAGCAAAGAAAAACGCCAGCAACTGTAGTGAACTGTTGATAGTAGTTTAATAATAAACTACCAAAGCACAATAAAAGCTCCACAACTGCTGCTAATGCCACTTGTATCTGGATGTCTACGGGGCTGGACATTGTGTCGTGCCACCAAGTCTAATCTTTAGAACAGACACTTATCCCATGAGGGATGTCCAAAAATTGTGGACGCCAATGACTTCCATTCTTTTGGCTATACGAAAATGAGGGAGGGTTATACATGCATAGGATACTTAGTTTGCAAGCCTGAGACTGCCTAGGGTGAGACTGCCTACTAGATATGGGTAGGGGGCACTATGTGCAGATATGGCTGTGCCAAGCTAGCAGCCCGAGTATGGGTGGTTTTGGTGGATGTTCAGCAAAGGGGGGGGGTGCTGTGGAGGGGATGATGGGTATTCAATTATGTATCCAGGTGTGTTGGGGTTGGATGGCTCAGGCCAGATCATTATGTGGGTGTGAGCCGGTAACTTTTCTGTACATGTGTATCGCACATTTTAATGTTCATATGTTTGTGGGATTGTGTTCTGCAGTATGGCCTGTCAGGGTGTATTGGGGATGTGAATGTATGTTCTTTGGTTTCCTTTCTGATTCACCCACTCCTCCCATGTACACCTCCAGTTCACCTGTTGTACATCCGATCCAGTCTCCCCTTGGCAAATTATTACATTTCCCGTCACCCCCCCTCCCAAATTCCACAAACACACCATCCATCCCTTCTCTGGTTGCTGGCCCATGGCACAGACAGCAGTACACATTGCGTACTCTACATATCTCTGGTACCAATATGGTTGTGAGAACAACCCTAGCATATTTGATCTTCCACATGCTGTACTGCACGTACATAGGTACACGCAAATACTTCTCTTTCATGACATGGTAGGTAGACCCAGATAATACCCATTCATCTTTGGACCATCCAGACAAGGACGAGTCAGACCGTGAATGGGCAGATATTGAGCGAATGCTCTGACCAGTCCGTTGGGCTAGGCTTAGCAAAGGGCTGCAGCATGCAAACACGCTGCGTTTCGCTTCCACTTGGTATAACAATCAACACTACAATGAAATACAGGCACAGGGTTTTAAATGTCATTGTTCAAGGGATGGGGGCTCAAAATTCAGCTACATGCTTTTGTGTTTACTTTTTATTTTGGTGTTTGTGGAACTCTCTTGTATGCTTTGCATACATTTCAGTATCCACGGAAAATGACAGGAGTGATTACTATTAGAGGCAGGCTGTACTAGTCAGCATTTTAGGTTTGTGCTTCCATAGCCGAAATGTTCATGCCTCCGTGCAGTGCTTAGACACGCCCCCTGCACTCGCACACATTTCCTGTGGACGTTGCGGCAGGGCGCCTTCATTAATATGCATATGGTGCTGCTGCGCCATCTCTATGGTGCACGGTCGGCGCATAGCTAACGCCGTCTTTGTGCCAAGCTTCATGAATCCCGGGGACTATCTATTTACAACCCACATTCCAAAATCAGGTATTAAGAAAAGCATAAAATACATAAAACTTTTAACTAAAGTTGCTTTTGCCCACCTAATGCAGTAAAGCTTTCATCAGGTCTGTGGCAATAACTAATATCAAGAAAAAACGCACAGCTATCTAAAGATAAACATAATCTAACTAGAACACTAAAATATAAAAATGCATCTGTCTAATAAAATAATCAAGTAAATATCCATGTGTATGTATTAGTGTGCATAAAAAACTAAGTTAATAACAGCTCAGAAAAAAATGTCAGTGCTTTGCATAAAAAGAAAACTCTCATGACAGTTTTCATGTTTACAGTCCCAAAACATGTTTATACAATAAAAGCTAGTAGAAAAACATACAAAAAATACATCAATCAGTCGATGAAGTAAACTAGTAATGCATAAAAGTGTGCAGCTGTGTGCATGACTGTGAATGAATGTCCACCAGTATGGTAAATGGGGAATAGCGACATGAAAAAAATCTTTTAAATCTCTGGTGTGATGCAGTAAATCTAATCAAAGCAGAACTGAGGTTAAAGTAACAAAACATATATACATTTATACACATTCTGCACATAATTTTTATTTAATATATTTTTAGTACTAAAAATATTTCTGTAAAAAATAGTTAAAATGCCTTTACAGATAATGCCACAGCTTATGTAAATTCAATACACTCTTAATAAAGCAATCGTTTTTTTGAATGCATTTAATTTCAACTGCCAGCATAATTTTTTTTCTCCAAAAAAATGTCCCCTTCAAGCTCAGCCATGTCCACATATTCCAGAATAATACATTTAAAACCGGAATGTCTGGGGTGTTCTAATAAGTGTTTGGATAAGGCGTTCTTTTGTCATTTACATCTGATGTCAGAAAGATGACCCAAAATCCTACTTTTCAGTTTATTCATAGTCTTACCCACATAAAATGCAGGGCAGTCATTTTACATGGCCCTATATACAACTTTTTCAGTATTACAGTTACCACCTGCTGAAGATTTCACCATCTTTTTAAGATACTGGCACTCAAATGAGTCTCACTCCAAGTATTCACAGAAACTGCAGTTAGGTGGCCCACAGATTTTAGTGCTCATGTCATCCTGGTGTTCCTTATATGTTTTGAGGTTGTAAACATGAGAACTGTTACGACAGTTTTATTTATTTAATTACTTAGTTTTCAATGCACAATAATACACATGGATGGATATTTACTGGATATTATTAGACAGATGTATTTTTATATTTATAGTGTTCTAGTTAGATTATCTTTATGGTCAGATAGCTATGTGTTTTTTCTTGATTTTAGTTCTTGTCACAGACCTGATGAAGGCTTTGTCGCATTAGGTAACAAAAAGCGATTTTAGTTGTCTTCTAATGTGTATTTTATGCTTTTTCTTAACAACTGAATTTGGAATGTGGATTGCAAATAGATAAGTAGTGTTTTCCTTAACTAGAATTTGGTTTGAGCTAATCCGTAGTAATGTGCGGATGGATACTTGCTGTTCTAAAATTTACTTTCATGGCCCTGTTTATACTGTTTGCTTCGAATAGGGTGGTTTAAAATTAAGTGAAAGTCAATGAAACCCTGCAAGTACGGCAGGTGCAAAGGCTCTAAACAGTGCAAATACCAAACCAAAAAATGAGCCAGCACCAAATGTGGTAAAATACATAATTTTCATGTGTATAAATACACATGTACAAAAATATAGTAATTGCATAAACAAAAAAACATACTAGGTGTGGGGAAACAGGGATGCACAAGCCAGTGCATTTCTTTGTGCTGGTCCCAAGCCCGGATAAATGGGGAGGGTTGTGCCAGACAGTGTAAAACAATTTATGCGGACACCAATAAATATTTATATACCGGATCGGTCAAGGCCTGGGTTAACAACGACCGCCACCAGTACTGTTAGCCAACAGGGTGCTGGTGGAAATTGGGCAACAGCTGGCTGAAGGAGGAGAAGAGGCAGAAGGCATGGCTGAAGGCAGGAAGAGAGGAGAAAGGCTATGACTGTGGTAGTGAGGGTCGGAACTTTGAATGCTGGCAATATGACTGGTATAGGGAGAGAGCTAGCTCATATGATGGACAGAAGGAAGGTTGGTATATTGTGTGTGCAAGAGACCAGATGGGAGGAAAATAAGGCTAGGTGTATTGGAGGTGGGTTCAAATTGTTTTATCATGGTGTGGATGGGAGGAAAAATGGTGTAGGAGTTATCCTGAAGGAACAGTATGCTAAGAGTGTTTTGGAGGTGAAAAGAGTGTCGGATAGAGTGATTTTTATGAATCTGGAAATTGATGGTGTAACGATGAATGCTGTTAGTGCATATGCTCCACAAGTTGATTGTGCGATGGATGAGAAAGAAAAATTTTGGAGTGAGTTGGATGAAGTGGTGATGACTGTACCCAAGGGTGAGAGAGTGGTGATTGGAGCAGATTTCAATGGGCATGTTGGTCAAGGGAACAGAGGGGATGAGGAAGTGATGGGTAGGTATGGTGTTAAACAAAGGAATGCAGAAGGTCAGATGGTAGTGGATTTTGTGAAAAGTATGGACATGGCTGTGGTGAATACGTATTTTAACAAGAGGGAGGAGCATAGGGTGACATACAAGAGTGGAGGAAGATGCACACAGGTGGATTATATCTTGTGTAGGAGGGCCAGTGTGAAGGAGATTGGAGACTGTAAAGTGGTGGCCGGGGAAAGTGTAGTTAGGCAGCATAGGATGGTGATTTGTAGGATGACGTTGGTGATCAAGAAGAGGAGAAGGAGTGTGAGGGCAGCACCAAGGATCAAATGGTAGAAATTGAAAAAGGATAATTGTGAGGTGGAGTTCAGGGATGATAAGACAGGCACTGGGTGGCAGTGAAGAGTTGCCAACTAGCTGAGTAACTACAGCAGAGCTAGTAAGGGAGACTGCTAGAAAGATGTTTGGTATGACATTGGGACAGTGGAAGGACGACAAGGAGACATAGTGGTGGAATGAGGAAGTACAGGAGAGTATACAGAGAAAGAGGTAGGCAAAGAAGAAGTGGGATTGTCAGACAGATGAAGAAAGTAGGATTATAAGGAGATGAGGTGCATGGCAAAGAGAGAAGTGGCAAAGGCTAAGGATAAGACGTATGAAGAGTTGTATGAAAGGTTGGACACTAAGGAGGGAGAAAAGGATCTGTACCAATTGGCTAGACAGAGGGACCAAGCTAGGAAAGATGTGCAGCAGGTAAAGGTAATAAAGGATAATGAGGGAAACATACTCACAAGCAAGGAGAGTGTGTTGAGGAGATGGAAAGAGTACTTTGAGGGGTTGATGAATGAAGAGAATGAGAGGGAGAGAAGGTTGGATGATGTAGGGATAGTGAATCATGAAATACAATGGATTAGCAAGGAGGAAGTAAGGATAGCTATAAAGAGGATGAAGAATGGAAGGGTGATATGCAGAGCTGTAGTAACTACAGAGGGATTAAATTGATCAGTCACAGCATGAAGTTATGGGAAAGAGTAGTGGAAGATAGGTTAAGAAGGGATATGATGATTAGTGATCAACAGTATGGTTTCATGCCAGGAAAGAGCACTACAGATGCAATGTTTGCTCTGAGAATGTTGATGGAGAAGTACAGAGAAGGTCAGAAGGAGTTGCATTGTGTTTTTGTAGACTTGGAGAAAGCATATGACAGGGTGCCTAGAGAGGAGTTGTGGTATTGTATGAAGAAGCCGGGAGTGTCAGAGAAGTATGTAAGAGTGGTACAGGATATGTATGAGGATAATGTGACAGTGGTGAGGTCTCCGTTAGGAATGATGGATGCGTTTTAAGGTGGAGGTGGGATTACATCAAGGATCAGCTCTGAGCCCTTTCTTATTTGCAATGGTGATGGACAGGTTGACAGATGAGATTAGACAGGAGACCCCATGGACTATGATGTTTGCAGATGACATTGTTATCTGTAGTGAGAGTAGGGAATAGGTGGAGGAGACCCTGGAGAGATGGAGATATGCTCTAGAGAGAAGAGGAATGAAGGTCAGCAGGACTAAGACAGAATATATGTGTGTGAATGAGAAGGAGGATAGAGGAATGGTGCGGATGCAAGGAGTAGAGGTGGCGAAGGTGGATGAGTTTAAATACTTGGGGTCAATAGTTCAGTGTAATGGTGAGTGTGGAAGAGAGGTGAAGAGAGTACAGGCAGGATGGAGTGGGTGGAGAAGTGTCAAGAGTGATTTGTGACAGACGAGTACCAATAAGAGTGAAAGGGAAGTTCTACAAGAGGGTAGTGAGACCAGCTATGTTATATGGGTTGGCGACAGTGGCACTGACAAAAAGACAGGAGTTTGAGCTGGATGTAGCAGAGTTAAAGATGTTAAGATTTGCACTGGGTGTGACGCGGGTGGACAGGATTAGGAATAAGTATATTAGAGGGTCAGCCCAGGTTGGAAGGTTTGGAGACAAAGCCATAGGGGCAAGATTACGTTGGTTTGGACATATGCTGAGGAGGGATGCTGAGTATATTGGGAAAAAGATGCTAAGGATGAAGCTACCAGGTAACAGGAAAAGAGGAAGGCCTAAGATAAGGTTTATGGATGTGGTGAGAGAGGACATGCAGGTAGTTGGTGTGGCAGAGCAAGATGCAAAGGACAGGAAGAAATGGAAACAGATGATTTGCTGTGGCGACCCCTAACGGGAACAGCCGAAAGAAGATGATGATGATATACATTTTCTACGTCTAAGTATATAAAAGCTGATATGTTTAATATTGTTAAATATTTCTGATTTTTGTTACTGAGTATCACTTGTCTGTGATTAATAAAGGCTTGTTGCTTTGGAACACTACCTGGGTTTCATGATTTTTGGAAATGATTGTGACTGAGCTCATAAATGAAGTTTAAAGGCTACTAGTTTCTTTAAGGTTAACCACTAAGCAGATTAGTGCTGGTTCTCTGGTAATAGCCTTGCATAATCACACAGCTTCTGGAAATTCTGTAACATAGTCCATATTAGCATGAGCTGACACCCCTTGGTAGATATTTACAGCAACCCAACAACGTCTGTAGAGATATAGTCACGTGGCATCTTTGACAAGACTTGGGATCAGGACACACACTCTTGCAATCATGGTGAGATGCAGTTTTTCAGGTATTCTGAGCAAGAAGCACAAAGGACACTATTTCTTTGATTATGCCTGTCTAGTAAGATACATCGAGTAGTCTTGTCTTAAATTTATTCTTCCCTAGGTGAGCTCTTAACATGTGACTGTGGGTATATTCAGTTTTTGGGAGTGGTAATTGATGTTGAATTATCTTCCCTTTTTTACATTCTCCATAAAAGACTATTAACTCACCATAGTGGCTAAGAAGAAATCGGATGACTTTGTTCACTATTGTCTACAACCTCTATGTTCTCTTTTCTCTGCTTAAAGTACCATTTATCCCTTTGTGCATTTTTAAAGTTTGTGGCTTACCTGTAAATACACCAACTCTGGGTTACTTCAATATCTTGCCTCAAGATAGGTGTACCCCCCAAAAAAATGCAGATGGTGCAGCTTCTCTGTCTTCCCCTGTAACAGGTAGTTCTAGCAAAAAAAATACCGTATGCTTTATCGCTAAAAACCTGGAGTGCTGTCCATGATAGTGAAAATTGCCACCACATTCTATGTTGCCCTCAGTTGCATATGATTTATTTGAACATTTCTTTTATTGATTACAAATCCATATAGTTTGCCTTTTTGTTGTCTAATTTTCACTTACACAAGTTGTTTCAGAAGTCTGCATTTTTATACTGTAATACTCCCTGTATTTTGAGAGTCCTTATTTCGAAGACCCTGCTGTCTTTTACATACTTTTTCTATGTTAACAACAAAGGTTTTCTTCCTGTTCACCTTAAGTTCTTGTACTGGCATCTCTTAGAACAACAGAAAGATAAAACGATATATTTGAGGCAGGTTGTTGTTGTTAATGGACAACATAATATTTGTCAAACCACAGCCAGATTTTAGCCTGTCCTGTAGCTCCTGTGATGCCTCCTTTCTGCTGGCTTTGATTCTTGGCCTTTATCATTTGATCTCCTCCAATTCTTAACTGAATAGCTGACTCAGCCTGCCACACTCTCTGGATTCTCCTGCCTTCCACACTTTCCATAGTTCCACTGTGGCTGTAATCTCTGATTGCAATGCACTATTTCAATTTCTGCATGAGTGAGGGGAGGTTCTTCACCTTGGGTGATGGGGAATGTATATCATCTCTAATTTTTATCTGGTTACTGTCATTCTGTTTTTATACTGGGGGCCCTCAACAAGAGAAATCTAGGTTCCAAGTTGCAGGAAGGCTTGAACTTCCCTTGACTGTAGAAATATAGTACACATCATCATACCACATAGGGCGGCACAGTGGTGCAGTGGTTAACACTGTCATCTCACAGCAAGAGGTTCTCCAGTTCGATTCTTGGCTGGGGTGCCTTCTGTGTGGAGTTTGCATGTTCTCCCTGCATTTGTGTGGGTTTCCTCCGGGTACTCCGGTTTCCTCCCACATTCTAAAAACATGCATCTGGAGCATTTCTCCCTGGGCCTCTGCTGAAAACAAGATCTGTGGAACCTAGTCAGACTTTCCCAGTCAACAAATGTAAAATAAAATAAAAAAAATAAATATTGGTGACGCAATGATATGACATTTTTTTATTTATTTCAGTTTAATAACTGCGGAAGTTCACTGGGCCATGAAGAGCCCAGTTTGAATGGAGGCTCCGGGAGAAAACCTCCAGAAACAGTTATAGATAAACAATAGGAAAGAAAGCTGCAAAAACAGTTAGAGGAACAATAGGAAACAAAGCTGCAAAAACAGTTACAGAGAAACAATATGAAACAATCACATTTTTTTTCTTTTGTTAGAGAAAAGTACAGCATACAAAACAGTAAATTCACAAAGAAATACATCATACAATACAATAAAGAATGTGAATTAACACATTTTGATACTGACAAATAAGAAATACTTGTAAATATATATGTGTGTGTGTATATATATATATATATATATATATATGTATATGGGTCCACTATGTGATCTTGAGATATTGAAATCCCGAAATTCAATATTTTGAAATTACATAGCCAAAAACCCAAGCACAACTAATAATTCCAAAAACACACAACCGCGAAATTAAGAATGCCGAAACTATGCTACAAATACAATACACACACAAACACAAAATTGCCCCCACAATCAAATGCATCTACACTACAGATAAGCTGTGCCCCCCACACCCTCTACTTGTATATTCTAACACCAAGATCGCACAAACAGAAACACAAACAAAATTCACACACACACATCTTACAGTCTCTCACACACACACAGTTTCAACACACACTTACACACACTAAAGCCCCTAACCAACACATTTACACACACAAACTTACCTAAATTCAACCGATACATCCACACTCCGCACCAGCGGAAGCGGAAATTCAACATCTCTGCGCTTCAGGATTTTGAATTTCGTGCTTCTGGCGGGCTCAGAACTTTGAGTTTTCGGCTATATAATTTCGAAATTCTGAATTTTGAGATTTCAGTATTTCGAAATTACGTACTGGACCCATATATACATATATATACGTGTGTGTGTGTGTGTGTGTGTGTGTGTGTGTGTGTATATATATATATATATATATATATATATATATATATATATATATATATTGATATATATATACACACACAAACACACACTTTTTTTTTCTTGCAAGTAAGGGCATCAGTTTGGGAGACAGGACTGGATTGGACACTCTAAACTGGCCCTAGGTATGCGTGCATGCATGTGTGTGCCTTCTGTGGAAGGTTGGGTGCCGGGCTGGCAACCCTGCACTGTAAAACTCCACTGCCAAACATGAGTGGACAGGTGATCCGCTGTGGTGACCCCTAACCGGGAAAAGCTGAAAGACGAAGCAGTAGTGGACTTTCCTGATTAGAGTATAATGGGGACGTTTAATAACTGGCTATTGCAGAGGGTGTAGGGTTGATGATTGGAAGGGGAATTTTAGTTTGTGAGTGTGGCGGGCAGATCCATTTAGTTTTAAGGTAGGAGAACAAGAGAGAATTGAATTTGGTGTGTTCGGGGGTATTGCGAAGGGTGGGAGGGAGAGAGTTCTATAGTTTAAAGATGGGGCAGGAAAGTAGGAGGTGGCCAGGGGACATAAGGGTTTGTAGATTTGTAGGAGGTTTGGGTTTTCTGATCTGAGTGAGCAGTTGGGGATGTACTGGCTTAGTGCTTTAGAGAGAGAGGGGCAGCTATTAGGCTTGTGGATGAGTTTAAGCAAGGTCAAGTAATTAGGAAGTTCGAGCCACTGTAGAGCGTGGAGAGAGTGGCAGTGCTGGGAGGAGTTTTTTGAGTTAGTAGCAAATGTGCTTAATTTATTCTAGCATGATTCTAGTTTGGATTGTAGACAGAGTTGGAGATTATACAATGACCCCCCCATTAATATTCCAAAACGTGCATGCTGATTGGTCAGCATACCCATTGTAAATCCGAATTATACTAATGGAAAAGATCCGGTCCCTCAGATTTTTTCCATTAGTACAAGTCTTCTTTTTTTGTGTTTTTGGTAGCAATGGAGAACGGAAGAGCTCTGTTGCTGTAATATCGCTATGTTAAATGAGTTTAACATAGCGAGATGTCTTATAAAAAAAAAAGCAACAAAAATCTTTCTTTCTCCATTGCTTTTTTTAAAGACATCTCACTATGTTAAATGAGTTTAACATAGGAAGACAGCTTTATAAAAGGAAACAAAGATCTTCCTCTCTCCGTTGCTTTTTTTAAAAACTATCTCACTGTTAAACTCTTAACATAGCGAGACACCTTTTAAAATGCAACGGAGATCTTCCTTTCTCCGTTGCTTCCACACACAGCTCTGATGTACTGCGTAAGCATATGCATGCGCAGTACATCAGAACTGCTGCAGAATACCAGACAGCTGCAAAAGGGAAGCACGGAGGCATTATACAATGCCATTTTTTAAGACGAGTAAGTTTTTTTTCTTAAATAATGTCATTGTATAATAGCAATAACCCACTTTGGGTGTGGGTAATTTTGGATTTACCCACGGTTGACTTTGGTCATGAGGGCTTTGCCCTCATGACCAAACCACACCAACTGTGGGTAAATCCAGCATTACCCACACCCAGTTGTGGGTTATTGCTTAATTATACAATGACTCCCCTTACTATTCCAAAATGTGCACACTGATTGGTCAGTGTGCCCTTTGTAAATTCAACTTATACTAATGGGAAAGGTCTGGTCACCCGGACTTTTTCCATTAGTGTAAGTCTTCATTTTTTTGTGATTTTGGTAACAACAGAGAATGGAAGAGCTCCGTTGCTGTAATCTTGCTATGTTAAACTCTTAACATAGCGAGACACCTTTTAAAATGCAATGGAGATTTTTCTTTTTCCGTTGCTTCCACACACAGCTCTGATGTACTGCATAAGCATACGCATGCGCAGTACATCAGAACTGCCACAGTATACCAGACAGCTGCTGAAGGGCAGCACAGAGGTATTACACAATGCCATTATGTAAGTATTTTTTTTCTTAAATAATATCATTGTATAATAGCAATAACCCACACCTGGGTGTGGGTAATGCTGGATTTACCCACGGTTGGTGTACTTTGGTCACAAGGACAAAGCCCGTGTGGTCAAACAAAGACAACCGTGGGTAAATCCAGCATTACCCTCACCCAGGCGTGGGCTATTGCTTAATTGTTTAACAGGGGCCACCATACATAAGAAGAGAGGGGAGAAGGTAGGAAGATGCTAGGGAAGATGCTAGGGTTTTTTCTAGTGGATGGGAGAGGTTGCGGTTGTGCCTGTATAAAACTCCCAGTTTTTGGTGTTTTTTTTTTTTTTTTAACGGTGGATTGAATATGATTGTCAAATTTTAGATGGTCATCAATTATGATGCCAAGGAGTTTGGTATTAGATATGATTTTGATTAGGATGTTATTGCTACAGAGTATTGAGAGAGATATTTTGTCTGTTGAGGAGTTTCTGGAGGGGGAGAAGATCATAAATTTAGTTTTATTAGCATTAAGGGCAAGGTGGTTATTTTTCATCCTGGATTCTGTTTTAGAGAAAGCTGATTGAGTTTTTATTAGTAGGTCAGAGGCAGTGTAAGCAGAACAGATGATTGTTGAGTCATCCGCATATTGGATTATTGATGGATCAGGGATGGTGTGGTGCAAATTAATAAATATATTAAAGAGTAGAGGTCCTAGAATAGAAACTTGAGGGACCCTGGTGGGGTGTTTTGAAAGGGGGAGGTTGAGGATTTCCATTGAATGGCTTGTTGACATTCAGAAAGGCAGTTTGAGAACCAGGCTGAGGTGGAGAGGTTGAGAGATGAGAGTTCAGTTAATAGTAGAGGGTGGGAGATGATGTTGAAAGCTTTGGACAGGTCAAGGAACAGGGAAGTTACAAGTTTACCAGAGTCGTGAGATTTATTTATGGTTTCAAGAAAGGACAGGAGAGCAGTCATGGTACTGTGGCCAGGGCTGAAGCTGTGTTGAGTGAGAGTAAGAAGGTTGTTTTGAGTAAGATATGATACGAGTTGAGTATGGATACATTTCTCCAGGATCTTTGAAAGAGGGGAAAGGATAGCTATAGGTCTGAAATTGGAGGTGTCAGTGTTTTTTCCTCCTTTGTGTAGTGGGATAATGTATGCTTGGCGCCAGATGGATGGGACATGTGCTTCTTGGATGGATCTGTTGATTGCGATGGAAATGGGAAGGGCTATGCTGTCAGCAGATAGCTTTAGGAAGAATCTGTTGGGAGATTGTCAGGTGCATTCTGGCTAGGTTTTAGTTTGAGTAGTAGTCTTTTTATAGTACATGTGGGAATGAGTTCAAGGTTGAAAGGGGGAGCGAGTAGTTGGGGAGTGGGGAAAAGAGGAGGACAGTTTGGCTATGCAGTCTATGAAAAAGGTGTTAAATTGAGTGGCAGTGTCCAGGTCTGTAAGGTTTGGGTTTGGACAGGGGCTTTCTTTGTTCTCTAGGTGGAGGAGGGAGGAGATTGTGGACCAGAACTTTTTAGGGTTGGTTGAGTGCCTGGTTTGAAGTTTGAGGTAGTATGTTTTACAATCTCTGGTTATAAGTTTTTTATGGAGTTACAAAGTTGCTTGAATTTTAGTAGGTGGTTGGGTCATTTAGTTTTTTTGATATAGTTTCCAGGTTTTATCTCTTTGCAGCATGGTAAGTTTGGTTTCCTTGGATAGCCAGAGGAGGCATTAGCTCTGATTCATTTGGTTCTTGTGGGGACATGGTTGTTGAGAGTGTTTATGAATGTATCATTGAAGTAGGTGGTAACACTGTCTAGGGGAAAGGATCTTAGGGGGAACTGGTCAGTAAGTCTAAGACATTTAGAAAAGGTTTGAGGGCTGAAATGAGAGAGATTGCATGTGTGTATGTTTGTGATTGTTTAGTTTTAGTAGCTCAGTAGTAATTTCAGTGTTACACCAACCCTGTCCTTAACTTTAGTAAGTGGTTAGGGTATAGGTGGAAGAGAAGAGTATAGTATACCTCCACCTTTTTGTTAAGTCCATCATTATGAATGATTTGGTAGCCAGTTGGCAGAATTTCTTTGTCCTTATAGTGGTTTTAAGCCAGGTCTCTGAGATGGCAGTTATGTCAGGATGGTTATGGTGAAGCCAGTCATGGAGTTTGGGGATTTTATTTCTTAGGCTATGGGCATTGAAAGTGACAAGGCATACAGGTTTAGATTTAGGGGTTATTTTCACTTTAGCCTTGTCACATTCCATAGAAGCAAATCCATTTGTAGCATGTATTTTGTTTCACATTTCAACAAGCACAAGAGAATTCTCTGTCTGTCTCTTATTTAGTATTAACATCATTAGCTTCAATAATGTGAACACTATCCCACATATGACACAGATTATCACATGACATTGCTTGTTTCACTGAAGATGGCACATTTTTCTAAACTGGAAACAAATATTGTCATTAATCTAACAGAACTCTTTGGATTACTTTGTAATAACTTTGCAATGATAATTTGTATAATTTATTAGGCAGAGAACTTTTATTGTACTTGTATGTTGTGTTAGTCATATCAGCTTACTGTTGCCATAGTTTAAAAATGTTTTAGATCATGTAGCTTTGCTTCCAACAGTTTGCTTGCATGAAAAGTCCATTGAAAAATGTCATTGCTTGTATTTCAGAAGTGTATCCATTTCCCTCCATATCCATAGCTTTTCAATGCTTCGCCTTTTGGCTGGGATGACAGGATTTTTGCCTCTTCTGCTTAGTCCTAGGTCTCTATGATGGCACATTGCTCATATCCACCTGTTAAGATTCCAGATTTTGCTCGGCTATTTTTTTCCATCATGACAGGCACATTTGTTCAGGTAGCAGCTGCATTTGCAAGCAGAAGCATCTGTTGTTGCAGCTGCTCCAACTTCTCATCAATCTTTCCTTTTGACTCTGACCATTTACAGTAAGTCCACCGAGGTTGTCGGAAGCAGTAAAAAAAAAAAAAAGCAGCAGAAATGCTTCTGGGAAAAGTAAGCACTAGTGAATTAGTACCCCAAAATGCACTGCACCTGGCCTCAGAGGCATTGTGAGGAACAGCATATGGCAAATCCCTGATCATTCAACATTCCAGGTAATTACTAGATGTACCAAAATGTTTAAAGTAAATCCAAAATAATACCTTACTAGGCTTTCAGTGAATATATTAGTAACTCTGGTTACTTTCCACCAAATATTTACAGTCCCATTCGGCCAGAACCCTAGCTGGGTGTTGTGGTGCCCTATGTAGCTCCGTGATCTCGTACTTCCCCTCTTCAACTCTAAGTTTAGGGATGAAGAAGAAGAAAAATGCACTTGCTACAAATGTAACAAGTGGCTCACTACAAATGTAACAAGTGACTTGTACTGCATGGACCAGTGAAGCAGTTTAGCCCCAACTGCTAGTCTGTAAGAACCGAAGCTCTTCAGACCTGACCGCAAGTGCAGTGCTCGGTTGATACTAAACCACCACCTGATTATCATCTGCTGATCATCCCCTCACCCTGACACCTTGTGCTTCAGGCAGTTGTCTTCTTTGCCCCATCTTAGCTATTTTCCATCCATGTACAACTCCACAAAACTGTAGGCCTCAAATTATATCCTAATTTCAGATCTGTAGTCCAGATGATTCATTCTGGTATTCTCCAAGTTATCCCAGCTGAGCTGTCTCATGCTGCCAATTCAATAGTCTTGGGTTCTTTTAAAAAAAGCTTTTAGTTGCCACTTCTGAACTTCTCTTTTTCCCTAATTATTTTTATCAAAATTATAAACAAATAAATATATCACAACAATATATATATAGAGAGGGAAATTGCATTTGTAAATAAAATATAAACATTAACAGACAAAAAAAAAAAAAAAACTCTCACAGAAATAACTATTTATATAAGTATAGTAACAAAAGGTTCATAAGTGTGTACTAGGCTAATGGGCCTGGAGCCATTACAACCCTAGTCCATAGGATTACCCTAGCATCATGCCACCCGACCTTAGTTGCCAGTGCTTCTGTCATGTAGAGCCACTGGAGTGATCCCTGGTGTGAATTTTTTATTTCCCATCCACTCATCAAGGTTTCTCTTGAAGAGGGCCAGTGAGCTGCTCTGCGTGACATGAATGGGAAGCCTATTCCAGGACAAGGGCAATCTCTGGGTTATGAACCTGTCCCTCCAGCATGTTCTGTTGATTGTGGTAATTAGGTTGAGGTCTCTGGAGAGTGTGGTGCGGAGGGATTGGGATTTCTTTAGATGTAGCATTTCTAACAGAGCTGGGTCAGACGTGGCTTTGTAAGTCAAGCATAGATTGCTTCTAAGTAGATGATATGAGACAGAGAATAGTTGGAGTTTTTGAGTATGTCCATATAGGATGTGTTTAAGGCTTAGGATCCTCTTTGTGAGGTACTTTTGTGGCCTCTCCAGTTGTTGCAGGTGTCCTGTGAGGTACATGCCAAATGGGGCATTGTACACAATAATTGGCCTAATGAGGGAAGAGTAGAGGGAGACAATGACCTCTTTCATCCTGGATGCAAAACCCTTAGTAATGAGATGTGCCACATAGAAGGACTTTGTGACCACAGTGGCAATGTTGTGGTCAAAAGTCAGGTTGCTGTCAACCTGTGTTCCCAGATCTCTTATAACACTTTTTGTGTTCAGTGGACTACCACCAATGTGGTAATTCAAGGGAACTGTTTTTTTCCCAAGGAGTATGATGACACATTTTTTGGCATTGAGCTTTAGGCCATGGTTCTGACATCAGTCATTGGTCTCAGTGAGGCCTTTCTGTAGGATTTCAACATCACTTGGGGAGTTAATAATAGCTACCAACTTGCAATCTTCTGCAAACTTTGTCAGTCAGAGTCCCTTTGTGTTGGCCTGGACTTCAGAGAAGCAGATACCAAACAGGAGAGGACCGAACCCTGTGGGACTCCACTCATGATGGGTCTGCAGTCTGACTTGGAGTCTTCTACTTTCACACTGTGGGTTCTATCTGTGAGCCAATTTTCAACCCACCTAGTGATATAGGGGTTGATGCCTAGCTTAGTGAGTTTTTCTATGATTCCTGAGTGGGGAATGGTATCAAAGGCCTTGGCCAGATCAAGGTAGGCTGTATGAACCACCATGCCTTCATCCACAGCTCTGGTGACTGACTCAAAGAAGTCAACCAAGCTGATCAGGCATGATCTAGCCTTCACAAAACCAAACTGTGTAGGATCCAGAGTTTGCGGATTTCCTATATCCTTGTTTATTAGATCCATGATTATGTGTTCCATAGCTTTGCATATCGGACTCATCAGGCTAATGGAGCGATAGTTCCCAGGCTCCTTTGTGGAGAGGGATGACTGTAACAGTGTACCATTTGGTAGGGACAAAGCCTGAGGTGAGGCTGTGATTGAAAAGGGCACAAAGTTGAGGTACCAGTTCACCTGTGCAACAGTAATACTGGGTGCCTGGCAGTCTACTGGTATTGTGATTGGTCATTTTGGGGGGAGTGTGGGGTAAAGTTGGCACTGAATCTGTTGGCCAGTATATTGGCAATATCTGTTGACTCAGTATAGGAGGTACCATTGTGCAGTACCTCAGAGCAAATCTGGGTGTTGCCATGGAGATTCTTTGCATAACTATAGAAGGCCTTGTGGTTATCTTTACTATATGCTGTAATTCTGTTTTCATAGCTAGCTTTAGAGGATTTGATGAGGGATCTCAACTTTTTGTTGAGTCTGATAAGGGAGTTTTTCCAGTCTTGGGACTATACCTTATTCCGCATCAGTTTCCTCCTTCTGTTGTAGAGTTTGTTTATGGCAGGGGACCACCAGATTGGCTTCTATGTTTTGGAGGCTAGCGTCTTGGTTCTGTTGCATATGGCAAGATCCATGCATTTGTGTATGTGTTCATACAGTGCATTGCTGTATGATTCTGTGGTCATGCAACTATTCTCTATTTGCATGGGTGCCATGAAGTTAACCACTTCTGTGTTTAGGATCCCAAAGTTAGCTTTGGAGAAGTTTTTCATGGTAGTTTCCTTTGCAGGGAGTGGGTGGGAGAGATGTGGATTTCCAAGGTGATTAGTTTGTGGTCGGATTTACCCAGGGAGGAGCTGACTGCCATGAAGTTAACCACTTCTGTTTTTAGGAGCCCAAAGTTAGCTTTGGAAAAGTTTTTCATGGTAGTTATCTTTGCGGGGGGTGGGTGGGAGGGATATGGATTTCCAAGGTGATTAGTTTGAGGTCAGATTTACCCAGGGAGGAGCTGACTATTGGTGTAGAGCAACAGTCTCCCATGTTAGTAATGACCTGGTCAAGGTTGTTGCTAATTCTAGTGGGGATAAGAACGAGCTGGTCCAGGGCATTGGAATTAATGAATTCCAGGAAATGTTGGGCAAGTGTATTGGTACATGAGGGGTAGATGAAGTCACCCAGTGTGAGAGTGTTAGCTTGGATCTGAATATTCTCCAAGGTGCTTAGGAATGTGGATTGAGTGTCTTGGGACATGGTTGGGGACCTATAGCAGGCTACAACCTGAATCAGTGTTTTCCCAGTGTTAACCGCACCTGAAGTATCTCAGATCCATTATGTTGGGCTACCAGTCTAGAGGTGTGCACATCCTTTATAAATATGGAAACACCACGGCCTTTGGAGCTTCTGTCCAAGTTCTGGGGCTGAAGGGTGTGGAATGAGTTATAGCCTGGTAGTGCAGGGATGCTTTCTGCTGCTTTGAACCAGGTCTTTGTTAGTACAAATGTTTATGTTCTCCATTTTAAGGAGTTCTTTGAGCGAGTGCATTTTGAGACTTCTAGCATTGAGCAGCATGACCCTCATATTGTATTTGTTTGTAGCTGTTATGGTGGTAATTTGGTCTTTGGAACATCACTTAAAAAGGCACTATAGGGGTGGCAAGAGCCTTTACCAGTATCCAGAAGCTCAGAGGTGACAGATGTAGGCCATCTCTGGCAAAGCATCCCAATCCCTCTGTACCACATGCTCCAGAGACCTCAGCGTCATTACCATAATCAGCCCTGCCAAGTCTCAAACCCAGGACACTGTACTCTACAGTCAGAGCAATATACAACTACACCATTTCAGCCTTTCAGTCAACAGAACATGCTGGAGGGACAGGTCCATAACCCACAGACTGGCCATGCTATGGAATAGACTTCCCATACATGTCAAGCAGAGCACCTCACTGGCCTTATAAGAGAAATCTTGATGAGTGGATGGGAAATAGAAAATTCACCCCAGGGATCACTCCAGTGGCTCTACTCGACAGAGACACTGGGAACTAAGGTCAGATGGCATGATGCCAGGTTTATCCTATGGGCTAGGCTTGTAAAGGCTCCAGGACCATTAGCCTAGTACACACATATAAACCTATGGATAAACTACCCAAACGGTCAATAAACTATAATTTCTAGGCCAGAAACCACTCCACTCCTCTTGTGGTAGATAGGCTACCTAGTGCTTACCATTCCCACTGATAAGCTAGAAGGCTTCGCTCCAACACAGAAAGTCTTGGGGTCTCAGAATCTTACAAACAGTCCTGGATACAGCAAATCTGTATCTGGACTAGACTAGTTACAGGAAAGGCAGGAAACAAGTGCAAACATGGGCTTTTAAACCAGAAAGTTGAAAGAGACGGAAAGACTTCACAAACGGCCAATAAACTACAATTTCTGGGCTGGAAACCACTCCTCTTGTGGTAGATAGGCTACCTAGTGCTTCCCACTCCCACTGATAAGCTAGAATGCTTCCCTCCAACACAAAGTCTTCGGCGGCTCAGAAGCTTACAAACAGTCCTGGATACAGCAAATCTGTATCTGGACTAGACTCATTACAGGAAAGGCAGGAAACAAGCTTAGAATTTTTTTCAGCAACTAAAACAGCACTAAAAACAATTGAAAGTGCAGTGCAAGCTAGCACACGAGTGTGGAGCAGTATTAAAGCAAATACAGTTTAAATAAATGCAATTTATTCAAAATGTATTCTGAACTGAATTCACTTGTTTTATTCAACTCTGAACAGTTAAAAAGTGCAGAAAAATATTCTTATCAGCTGAGAAGCAAACTCAGTCAGAACACAAGGAGATTTTTTTATAGTAAAGTGCAAAGGGAGAAAGGAGGAGCAGAAGATAACTCAAGGTTAAGGTATTTGTTGTTTACTGATTTGGTCCTTCAATTCTGCTACTTCTGGTTTTGTTTGTTTGCACATTTCAGTATTTAAATTGAATTTACTTAATATAAAATCTAATGAGTAAATTCTGTCTTTATCCATTAACTGAAACTGAAATATCAATTGTTTTTCTTTAAATGTATTAACTGAAAATGTATTAAATGTATGTATTTGTATTTCACAGGAAAGATTAAGAATATCCAGGCCCTATATTCAGGTGTTCTTTAAAGAAGCTTTTTGAAGTTGGACACTGTCATTATAATATAGGTTGAATTTATTGATATTTCTTGATACGCTAGTATGTGATCTTTTAATAACAAAAAAAAAATACTATTTTGTTATAGCAATTGAAGATTAATTGATTGTTTTTCATAAGTATATACTCCTGAATATTTAACAGAATATTTTTTATCCATCCACAAGATGATTGTTTTTATAATGGCTGAAGTAGAATATAATTCTATCTCTGGTAAATTTATTCCTCCATTGGACCAGCTATGCTGATGATAATTGAGTGCTAACCCAGCTTTATTAGGATGCTAACGAAATTTAAGTATTAGGGTATTGAAATCTCTTGTATGTTGTTTAGGAATGGGGAGAGCTAAAGATTGTATTATATATAGTATTTTAGGTAATATAATTTTTATAATTGAAAATCTATATTTATAAATAAGAATTTAATTTATATTGATAAGAGATTTAATCTTTTCTAATCTTTCACCATAATTTATATTATTATATCTTTAATATTCTTAGTTCATTTTATTCTTAAGTATTTTATTTCATCATCATTAACTGGATATTTAGAATGTTCTTCTGACTTATTAGTAACATTAGATTTAGTGCATAAAACTTTTGTTTTATCTTCATTACTTGTATTCCGCTTTTAACTGCATATTAAAACTTGAAAAACAGTCTGTCTCTTGTGAGTCAGGCAGAATTTTTTCCTCACCCTCCTACCCAGTTACTGTAGTGTTCTTAAACACCACTGTCTTTCTAGTTGCCTTCCCCTTATGTTAATTTGACCATATACCTCATTTCCTCTCTGTTTTTACTGGCTTGTGTGAGTAAGCACATAATTATCATTTTGTGAAATCACTCCCCTTCAGCTATTTAAATGTATTGGCCATCCTACTGTATTTCATAGTACCAGAATACAAAAGTGACCTCCCGCTTTCAGTCTATCTTGCTGTTTAAAAAATAGTGACGCTCTACTAAAACTTAACTTTTTAGACAGGTAAAACTTAAGTTACCTACTTTCATATCTAACTCTTCTAGTGCACACTGCAGTGTTTAGGATAAACCATTTTTTTCATCTTACCTTTAAGCATCCTTGTGACTAGCACTTGCTTTAAAACCTGCTAGAAAGCACTAGGAAGTCTTAAACTGATACAAGCACTCAACTCTCCTTGTTAATAAGGAGAAATTCATCATAGGCACTAAACAACCTATAATTGCAAAGTACCTTGCTAAGGTAAGGGAAAACAGCTCTTGTACTTTACAAAAAAAAGCACTAAACCAGGCATGTCTAAGGGTCAACTTTCGGTGATTTCTCCTGTCCACCTGGTGAATCTGGGCATACTGGGGCAATGCAGCAATTGCCTCATGTACACAGACAACCTTCTCCTCCTACCACCCAACACTACAACCTGCAAGAGATGCACTTACATAGCCAAACTGGAAGCAAAGCTCTCTCCACCCAAGATTATGCTAGACAATCAAGAGGAGAAGGTCAACACCCACAGTACACCTCAAGCAACACATAGCTCTTCTAAACCCACACCACCAACACCCACACATAGCAACACTAAACCTACATATGTGGAGGCCCTTAACACTAACCTGCCCAAGCAACAAGGACCTCTGAAGCTGAAATGCAAACAAACACCAATCACAATCAAAGTGTCACATAGTTCACAACACCAGTGTGCCACCCAACAACAGCCCCTAAGGCAAGACAACGTACCCAACACTTTAGTCATAGGTGACTCTATAGCCAAGCACACTGATGTCCCACTCACCAGGCTGAGCAAGGAGAAAATTACAGTCAGCTGCCTGTCAGGTGCCAGGATCTGCCACATAATGCATGCACACAAGTCACTCCACAAGAAGTACAAATATGACTCTGTCATTGTCCATGTTGGAGTGAATGACATGAGACATACCTCCATGGACTACGTGAAAAGAGACATGGAAGAGCTCTCGGATCATGTGGCCCAGGCAGGTATCATCCTAGCACTGAGTAGCAGCCTGCCTTCACTTGGAATGATACCACAGTATTAAGGACAAAATGATTGACTTCAACAATTGGCTAAGCTTCTGGTGTCATTCAAAGGCGATTCAGTATCTGTCTGCCTGGGATGATATGATAGACAGACCACGATGCTTTGCCAGATATGGTCTGCACCTGTTGCCCCTGGGATTCAGGTTACTGGCTAAGGCTCTTGCCACCCCTATAGTACCTTTTTTAGGCAAAGTTCAAAGGACAAAAACAGCACCATAACATGTACAAGCATGCAAAATCTGAAGGTAATGCTACTCAATGCTAGAAGTCTAAACTTCAAAATGCACGCTCTCGAGGCACTCCTAAAAAATGGAGAACATTGATATCTATGCAGGAATTGAGACCTGGTTCAAGGCTTCAGAGAACACCCCTGTAATACCAGGCTACAACTCTTACCACACTTTTCAGCCACCAAACCATGACCAAAACACTAAAGTTGGAGGAGTGTCCATATTCACCAAGGATATTCACAACACCAGGCTAGTTGCCCAACACAATGTATCTGAAATTCTCCAGGTGCAACTAACACTAGGTAAGACTGCAATCAAAATTGTAGCTTGCTACAGATCCCCCACCATGCCCCAAGATTCTCATTACACCTTTCTAAACATACTGGAAAATATTAAGATACAACCATACACCCTAATACTGCCATTAACTGAGAAAACTACTCGTGTACCAACACCCTTGCCCAATGGTTCTTGGAATTCATAAATTCCAATGCCCTGGATCAACTTATCCTTAGTCCCACCAGAGGCTCCAATATCCTAGACCTGGTCATTACCAACATGGGAAATCGATGCTCCACACCTATGGTCACCCCCTCGTCGGTCAAATCTGACCATAAGCTAATCACCCTTGGCATCTACATCCCAGCCCCACCCCCCAGTAAGGAAACCTCCATGAAAAAAGTCTCCAAAGCCAACTTCATGCTACTCAAGTCAGAAGTGACAAACTTCATGACACCCATGAAGACAGGTACTGAAAGTTCGACTGCTGGATGCTACACTAAGGCACTGTATGAGCACATCTATTCATGCATGAATCATGCCATCCCAAATAGAACCACTCTCCTCCAAAAAAAAAAAAAAGGAAGCCAATCTGGGGGTCCCTTGCCATAAACAAACTTTACAACAAAAGGAAGAAACTGTTGCAGAAAAGAGGAAAATCCCAGGATGCAAAAAACTCCCTTATCAGCCTCAGTAAGAAGCTGAGATCCTTCATAAAATCCTCCAAAGCTAGTTACAAAAATAAAATTGCCAAAGATTCCAAAGACAGCCACAAGGCATTCTATAGCTGTGTCAAGAATCTAAATGGCAATGCTCAGATCTGCTCTGAGCTACAACAGAATGGCATAAAATATACTGATCACAAGGATATTGCCAATATCCTGGCAGATCGATTCAGTGCAAACTTCACCCCCTCTCACCCCCTAAAGAGCCCACCTCAATACCGAAATATTGCCAAACTCCAGTAATAATGGCCATACAGGTAAAACACACACTCTCCAAAGCTAAGAATACAGCATCCATGGGACCAGATTACAATTCCGGGCTGTGTACTACATGAACTACAATATGAACTGGCACCTCACCTAAGTGTCATGTTTAATCATAGCCTCACCTCAGGCTTTATGCCCACTGAGTGGCTCACAGCTACAGTTATCCCACTCCACAAGGGTGGATCCATCTTGGATCCCGGGAACCACCGCCCCATCAGTCTGACAAGCCTGATCTGCAAGGCCATGGAACGTATTATCATAGAACTTATAAACAAAGACATTGGCAACCTTGAAACACTGGACCCCATGTAGTGTGGGTTCGTGAAGGGCCGATCTTTTCTCCTGAACCTGATTGAATTCTTCGAATCAGTCTCCAGAGCTGTGGACAAAGGTAAGGTGGTCTACATAGCCTATCTGGACCTCACGAAGGCCTTTGACACCATCCCCACTCTGGAATCATAGATAAACTTACTAAGCTGGTCATTAATCCAACTGGCTTACTGAAAGAACCCACACTGTAAAAGTAGCTGACTCCAAATCCAGCTCCAGACAAGTGACAAGTGGAGTACCTCAGGGTTCAATCCTGGGACCGCTCTTGTTTGGCATCTACTTCTCTGACGTACAGGCCAACACTAAGGGACTCTGGCTAACAAAGTTTGCAGATGACTGCAAACTGGGAGCCATTATTGAATCCCCAAATGATATGGATATTCTACAAAAGAGCCTTACAGAAACAGATGCTTGGTGCCAGAGCCATGGGCTCAAGCTCAGTTTCAAGAAATGTGTAGTTATCCCCTTTTGGAAAAACATGTACCCGTGAATTACCACATAGGTGGCAGCACACTAAACACTGAAAGTGACTTAGGGACACAGATGGACAGTAGTCTCACCTTCGATAACCACATTGCCACAACAGTCAGGAAATCCTTCTATGTGGCACACCTCATCACTAAGGGCTTTTCATCCAGAAAAAAGGTAATTGTCCCACTGTACTCATCCCTCAAGAGACCCATTCTAGAATACAATGCCCCATTTGGTATGTACCTCTCAAGACATCTGCAACAATTGGAAAGGCTGCAGAAATACCTCACTAAAAGAATCACAGGCCTAAAGCAGATGTCCTATGGTGACCATCTAAAAAAACTCCACCTGTACTCTGTTGCATATCGTCTACTCAGAGGCGATCTCTGCTTAACATACAAGGCCATGTCAAACCCAGAGGTGTTGGACATGCTACACTTAAAGAAATTCCAATCCCTCAGAGACACATGCTCCAGGGATCTAAACCTTGTCATCACAATGAACAAAACATGCTGGAGGGATAGGTTCCTGACACAGAGACTCCCCAGAATCTGGAATAGACTGCCCATACATGTCAAGCAGAGCTCCTCTTTGGCCCTCTTCAAAAGGAACCTTAATGGTTGGATTGGCGATAGAAAATTCACCCCGGGGATCACATCAGTCACCCTGCTAGACAGGAGTTTAGGGAAGTAAATACTGTGGGAAGAAATAGCCAGGGAAATGTCATGGCTAGGCTTGTATAAGCCCTAGGGCTGATAGCCTAGTATCAACCTATGAACAGATTAAATTTAAGACCAGATTTAGACTGGACTTTTTCATAGCTTTAAAAAGAGTATTAACAGAATTTTTGTTATTTGTTAATGTTAATAAAGAATAATAGTTTCATAGTTTCATAGTATAGTACTAGGCTATCTGCCCTGGGGCATTTGTAAGCCTAGCCATAGTGATGTGGCTTTTGCCACCCCATGAAATGGTACAAAAATGTACAGAATAAATCTAGAATACTGTGCCTCTGTCTAGTAGTGACACAATGAAGGTCCCCTTATATAATAGAATTAGTTTACTGTGCCCCTCTCTAGCAGTGACACAGATATGACCCCTGGGGTAAACTTACGATCTCCCATCCACTCATCAAGATTTCTCTTGAAGAGAGTCAGTGAGGGGCTCTGCCTAATATGAACTGAGATCCTGTTCCAAAGCATGGGAAGCCTCTGGGTTATGAATCTATCCCTCCAGCATGTCCTATTCATACTTGTGCCGAGGTTTAAGTCTTTAGCTCTCGTGGTCCTGATGGATTTGGATTTTTTGAGGTGGAGCATGTCCATCAGATCCTGATTGGACATGGCCTTGTACGTCAGGCAGAGATCACCTCTGAGCAGGCGGTATGCTACTGAATAGAGCTGAAGTTTCATTAGTCTGGCAGAATAAGACATATGTTGGAGACCCTTGATCCTTTTGGTGAGGTACTTTTGTGGTCTCTCCAGCTGTTGCAAATGCCGGGTGAGGTACATACCAAATGGGGCATTGTACTCAATCATGGGTCTGATGAGGGAGGAATATAGGGGTACAATGACATCCTTGGATCTGGATGTGAATCCCTTCATGATGAGGTGTGCAAGGTAGAATGTTTTTCTAACCACTTTGGCAATGTGGGTGTCAAATGAGAAGTCGCTGTCTACTTGGGTCCCTAGGTCTCTGATTACTTTTTCCATACTCAGTGGGTTGCTGTCTATGTGATAATTTGTGGGCACTTTGTTTTTTCCAAAAGGGATGGCTATACATTTTTTGGCATTTAGTTTAAAGCCGTGACTACGGCACCAGTTGTCCATTTCAGTGAGGCCTTTTTGTAGGATGTGTGTGTCTGCTGGTGTATCGACTATGGTGCCTAGTTTTCAGTCATCTGCGAACTTTGTCAGCCACAGCCCTCCCATGTTTGCTTTAACATCTGAGAAATAAATGCCGAACAAGAGGGGTCCCAGGACAGATCCCTGTGGGACACCACTTGTGACTGGCTTTGAGTCTGACATTGCTCCAGCGATTTTAACTTTATGGGTTCTGTCCTTTAGCCAGTTTGCAACCCATCTATTGACATAAGGGTTTACTTTTAAACTGTTTAGCTTATCTATGATGCCTGAGTGGGGTACTGTGTCGAAGGCCTTAGCCAAGTCCAGGTATGCTGTATGGACTGCTTTGCCCTCATCAATGGCTCTAGTAACTGTTTCAAAAAAGTCAACCAGGTTTAAAAGGCAGGATCTGCCCTTTACAAAGCCAAACTGGGTGGGGTCAAGTGTCTGTAGGTCCCCTATGTCTCTGTTTATGAGTTCCATAATGATTCTTTCCATAGCTTTGCAGACCAGGCTAGTTAAGCTTATGGGGCGGTAGTTTCCAGGGTCTGTAGAGGCACCCCCCTTGTGGAGTGGGACCACTGTTGCTGTACGCCAGTGTTCAGGTACATATCCCGAAGTAAGGCTAAGGTTAAATAGCATTTTTATGTGTGGGTTTAGCTCCTCTTGGAGTTCACGTAACACGCACCTCGGGATACCGTCAGGTCCCATTGATGCTGTGTTTTTTGCTTTGTTTAGGGCGGTTCTCACTTGGACATCTGAGATGACAGGGAGATTACATTGAGCTGGGATAAGTATTTCTTCTTTTGGGGGTGAAGGAGGGGAGAAATTTGCACTGAACCTGTCAGACAGAATGTTGGCAATATCTGTGGGTTCAGTGTATTTTTTGTTGTTGTGAACCAACTCTGAGCATATCTGAGGGTTTCCACCAGGTTTCTAACATAGCTGAAGAAGGCTTTGTGGTTATCTTTAGTGTCCTTAGCGATTTTTCTCTCAAAGTTTGCCTTGGATGTTTTTATGAAAGAACGTAGTTTTCTGCTAATGTTGATCAGAGATGTCTTCCCTTCATGGGATTTCACTCTGATGTGCAGTAGCTTCCTTCTTTTGTTATACAATTTGTTTATGGCTGAGGTCCACCAGACAGGACGCTTACATTTGGTGGAGAGGGACTTGGATTTGTTTGGGATTGCATGATCCATGCATTCTTGGAGATGTCCATAGAAAGCATTTGTGAAGGATTCAGCATTGTGGGATGTGGTATCCACTGGCACAGTGGGCTTAAAGGATACCATCTCAGTCTTAAGAAGAGTGAAGTCTGCTTTTGAGAAGTTTTTCACTTGGTCTTTTGTGCTGGCGGTGGAGGTGGGAAATGTATATCCAGGGGGATTAGTTTGTGGTCAGATCTCACTAGTGAGGGGTATACTTCTGGTTTGGAGCATTTTTCCCCATGTTTGTGATGCTCAGGTCTAGTATATTATCTCCCCTAGTGAGAGAGGTGACTAGTTGTTCCAGTGCATTTGAATTTATGAATTCCAGGAACCTTTGGGCTAGGGTATTAGGGCTAGAATAATGTACCCAATCTATGTTTGGGTAGTTGAAGTCTCCCAGTATGATGGTATTTTGTGATACATTCATATCCTCCAATGTCTTCAGGAAGGCTGAGTGGGGTTCTTGAGATTGGGAGGGTGGTCTGTAACATGCTACCAGTTGTATAGCAGTTTTGCCTATGGTTAGTTGCACCTGTATGGTTTCTGATGCTTCATGTGTTGCTACTAACCTGGAGGTGTGGGTGTCCTTTATGAATATGGACACTCCCCCTCCCTTTGTGGTTCAGCCCAGGTTTTGGGGGTGAAAAGCATGATACGAGGTATAGCCTGATAGTGCTGGGGTGCTCTCAGGAGCCTTGAACCAGGTTTCAGTTACTGCACAGATGTCGATGTTCTCCATGCTGAGGAGTGCATCAAGTGCCTGCATCTTGAGATTTAGACTTGTGGCGTTGAGCAGCATTACCCTTAGTTTTTTTCCATTTTTGTTTTCTAAGGAGGTGGGTTTGTCTTTTGAGCCTTGCCTAAAAAAGGCACTATGGGGGTGGCAAGAGCCTTAGCCAATATCCAGAAGCCCAGTGGTGACAGGTGTAAGCCATCCCTTGTGAAGCAGCGTGGCTTGTCCAACATATCATCCCAGGCAGACAGACATTGGATCCCCTTAGAATGACACCAGTACTTGAGCCAATTGTTAAAGCTGATCATCTTGTCTTTGTATTGTGGTATCATTCTTGGTGAGGGCAAGATGCTGCTCAGGGTCAGGGTCATACCAGCCTGGGCTACATAATCGGAGAGCTCCTCTATGTCTCTTTTCATGTAGTCCAGGGAGGTACATCTCAGGTCATTCACACCAGCATGGACAATGACGGAGTCATATTTGTACTTGCTTTGGAGTGACCTGAGTGCGTGTGTTATGTGGCGGATCCTAGCTCCCGATAGACAGCTCACAGTCACCTACTCCTTGTTCAGCCTGGTCAGTGGGACATCTGTGTGTCTGACTATGGAGTCACCTATTACTAGTGTATCAGGCAAGGTGTTTGACCTTAAGGGCTGCAATTGGTCGACACACTGATTTATTGAAGTATGTGTTGCATGTGTTTTGTTTTGAGGTGGTGGATTTTTGGATGTCTGCTTTGGGAGCCTCTGTTGTTTTGGTAAGTTTTTCATTAGAGCCTCCGGGTATGTCTTTGTGTTTTTATGTGTTTGGTTTGCAGTTGTGGTAGGTCTATGTGGGACTGGGATTGTTGTGTGTGTGGTTGCCATCTCCTCCTGTCTGGTCATGCCAGCCCTGAGTTGAGAGAGTTCAGCCTCCAGTTTGGCTATATAGTTGCATCTCTCACATGTATTTGTGTTTGTTGGGAGGAGGAGAGGGTTGTCTGTGTACATGAGACAATTGTAGCATTGTCTCAAGATACTCAGATTGACCAGCTGAACTGGAGACGACGCCAGTAATCTACCACTCAACATGCTAGAACAGTATAAGGTAGTGGTATACCTTTTAGCAAATAAAACTAATTTTGAATTCCGATTATGTTCAAATTGTATTCCTTTAATTTCTGAATTTGCTCTTATGTAGTTTGTGAAAGGTTCCACAATTAGGGTGAACTGTAGCAGCAACAGGGTGCAACCTTGTTTCATACCCTTAGTAATGGGTATTAATTGTGGGTCATAAGAAACTATTTTTATATAAGTGAATAATTTAACATACAAGTTTTTTATAAGCTGTTGGAAGTCTATTGGAAAGTTATATTCTTGTAATACTAACAAAAGATAATCCCAATTAACTGTCTGAAATGGAAAATGTCTAAACTTACTAATGTCAAATATTCTTTTATATTATTAGTGTAATCAATAATGTTTAAAATTCTTTTTATATTATCGTAAGTATTCCTATTCTTTATAAAACCAGTTTGATCATTATTAATTAGATATGATAGGAATTGTTGAATTCTATTTGCAGTAATGGGCATGAATAATTTATACTCAACATTTAACAATGATCTAGGTCTGTAAGATATACATTCTGCTGTATCCTTATCAGATTTTAACATTGGGGAAACAAGTGTATACTTCCATACAGGAGGGACTACTTTTAAATCTTTATCTAATTAAAAAGTGTAACATTGAATATTTAGTTCATTTTTAGGCATCAGTTTATAAAGTTCTGATATTATCCTGTCATTGTCTGGTGCTTTATTAGATTTTAATTTACAAATTTGGTTTGTAAGCTCAAACATAGATATAGGTTTATTAATTATTTTCAAATGCTACTCCATTAGTCTGTTTTTAGTGTATTTGTTGATAAATATTTTAATTGCTTCTTGTGAGTCCATTACTGGATTATCTTGATTATTTTATTTTTTATGATATGTGTTCTGAACTCTTTAAGTATATCTTCTATTGCAGTGACTTTTTTCTTTTAGTCCATACTGTGTATTTACTTGATATGATTTTATTTTATCATTTTGGTTCTAGAAGCTACTTTACATAAAGATTTTGGATTTATTCAACAGCTTGTTAATTTAATCTTTTCCATGTTGATAATAACTATGATTTAAAATTTCTCTCTTTATTTTGTAATTTAATTTTTCCAATGCTATATTATTGTTAGTTTGTTGTGTACCTTGTCTATTTGAAAAATGAGTAAATCAAAGAAAATCTTTAACTAAACATTCATTAGAGTCCTTAATACTAAGTATATTAATACATATTATTACTGTTCTAGCAGTAGCTGATATTTTCTGTTTCCCCCTGGTGTTAGTATTCTATTCTATTCTATTCTATTCTATTCTATTCTATACAATTTGAGGTGAAAATAGTTTTAAATATTTATAGAAACTACCTCTTTTGCAACCATTATTTAGGCCATTTATATTAATAGATAAGAATTTTATGCTTGTTATCTAGTATAGTTTAGCCTTATTTTATACATGATTTTCTGTAATATATAATAAATGATCTTGTATAAATCACTAGAGAGATGTATGCAGTTTATTAATAGTACAATACATTTTGTTATATTAATGACACACAAATAAATGTTGTCTGTAGACACCAAAATAAAAACAATTATATCAAAATTTAAATAATGCAATAAAATTCTAACAATCCAACCCCACATGCAGTTTACAATTCCAGATTTGGATGGAAATTCCATCTAAGTCATGCTGTCCATCAAAAGAAGTAGAATTGGTTCATCTCTACCATTCAATATTTATGATTTAAGGTTAAAATGTTATAAAAGAATGATTTTAAAAAACATTATAATTATATTGAATTAACTCTCATTGTTAATTTAACTCTGACAAGAGTTGAATAAAACTGAGTAATAACTATTAAATATTTCTAGTACACATCTTTATGAAACTATGATGTCAAAATATTTAAAGAGTGTATATTACTAATAACATAAAAGAAAATATAACAAGTGAGTGAATATATAAACTCTAGATGGCTTTAAGATAATATTAAGCAAATAAGTCATTACTTTAGTAAATCATATATGTAATTTATAAGAAGTAATTTGACCAAAATTATACAACAAAGTATGTAGATCAATTCAATAAGAAAATGTAATAATGTAATTCTAGGATGAGACTTACTTTATAATGTAATCAAATTAATTTGTCAGTATCCAGAGTGCTTATTATAATATAAATAATATTAATCTTTTCCTATCTTTCAAATCAACTAAATCTAATCCTATAAAAATATAAATTAAATATTTCAATAAATGATTAAAATAAGGTAGGGTATACAGAATGTCCTGTGATATATGAAATATGCTAATAGACACTGATTATAAGAGAATGTAGATATAAGAAACTATGAGTATATCCTAAGTAGAAATTGTTTATGTAAAAATATTTCTCTAGAATGATTGCAATTTATAATTTAACCATAAGAATAAAGAATTAAGTTCAAACCTTTCAATTGAAGTACACTTATTTGCATAGCATTTTATTAAATTAATATGTTTTGCATGTATATATATTGCAATGAATTAATATCGGGGACAAGTATCTGTTAATTAAAGAGTTCACATTTATTATAGCATATTATGCAAAACAGTGTTTCAATATTCTGGGTAATAGGTGTTTATATAGATAATACAATGCATTTACATATGAGACTTTAAAATCGACACAGATAATGTTTGAATATATAGTTTGTTGACCAACTAGAAGATATTTGTTGCTATTGTATTGATTTGTAAGGTGATCTGGAATCTATAAATATAAAATAATTGCTTACAAATATTTTGAATCTTTCATCTTGCAATCATATTATTTGCATGCATGACATCTATTCCAGCAATGTACATAGTGGCTACATTTCTGTTTGTATTTTTTCTGTTTTTTGAGAAGCTCAAAAATGTACCAGCTTATTATAATTATCATGCCTTATATCCTTATAATAACATCCCCCTGATAACTCCAACATTTGTTACAGTGTCAGTTTGTTACAGCGTCAGATCAGTGTGTTTGTCAATCTTAATAAATAGTTAACATATTTATTTATTTAAATAAATAAATATGCTAATAAATTATCTTGTATATCTTATCTTATATCTTAATAAATGTATTCAAAAATATTTATGCAGTACTCATTATGATGACTAAAAATCTTAAGTGTTATATTAGAGCCACACAGTTAAAGATAAGATTGTTACATGTATATGCATGCTTATATGTTCCTCTTTATTGTAATTCATGAGGCTGTAACTCCAACACTCATTAATGAGCAACTTCACTGAATGTACATGTACATTCAATTAGATTAGATTGCTCAGTTTCATATTTTGTTGCTCACTTCAAATATATATGAGATGTCCAGTGGATGCCTTGCTGATAATTCTAATCTAAATCGCTGTCTGATGAAGGCATAATCTCTGCCAGTAAGTTTAACCATCTCATTGTTACTTGTATGGTTTCATTTTTATAATCAGCACTGTATAAAGGATATGTGCTTAGTGTTTATGTTAGGGCTGCCTTCCATTAAATATCTGTATCTATTATATCCAACCTTGCCTGATCTGTTCACTTGTTCTATGTGTGTTACTGTATTTCCTCTGTGTCTTTGTTTAATATACTTATTCATTTTTTGTATTCATGTTTCTGTTAGATCATAGTTCATATGTCTCTACTGATCTTTTTTTTTATTTATTTTGCTCAGGATATTTAAAAAAGTGTTATACAATACTACTGATTATACAGGTTGCATCAGGGTGTGCTTATGTATATTGCTTAATGCAAAAGGGGTCACTGTCAATACAAATTATTACCTTCACGTAGGCTTAAAATTGAGACCTGTTAAGATGTACCCATTTATGTGTTTGAGAGTGATTTTTATTAATTATTAAAATGATATACTAGGTTTCCTGCTTCCAATAGCTTGAATCTAAAAAAAAAAAAAAACAAATATCTTTGTATGATATTATGAAGAAAGTTCAGATATGAGTCACCCCAAACACTGATGTTATAAAATCAAAAGGCCAGCAAAACAACAGTGTCAACAAGAGTGTAACTCTAGATCCCTTTTATCAAACAACTGAATAAAATTATAAACTAAAGAAAACCATGGTTCTATATATTGTTCTTATAACCTCAAATAACTAATAGTATATATTTGCATAACATTGTCTAAAAGTTGTATAATTCTAAACTCATGAAGTTGTATAATCCTAAACTCATGAGTCTATCTATTCTGTGACCACAATTTTAATAATGTGCTAGTAATTCAGCAGACAAACATTATCTTATACAATTTAAACTAAAATTAAGAAGAAAAATCTAAATAATTAAAAAATATATGCACATCGGTATTGTCACTGTGCTGGAGATGTACATATCACTGCTCTACTAATTATTACTATTTTCAGTACATTCTGACCCAAGTAATTTCCACCTCTGGTTAGACCTCCAGCATTTCATTAGTTGGCATGCTTCTATCTTAAAAAGATGAACATTACTTCCTTTTTTCTATTAGTCAAGCTTTCAGGCAAGGTATTCATTAGGATTTCAAAGCTCTTTAACCTTTTTATGTGTTATGATCTCAATTATTTAGCCATATTCGGTTTATATTCTTACCGTCCCTCAATGGATTCTTTTTGCTGGCTATAAACCTGTTACTTAAGTTGCAATAACAATTCAGTGTAATAAGTGTAATTGTACACACGAACTTTAACATTAATTTGCAGATAAATGTGCAGACAGTAGGTACATCAAATTATGCATCTTAACGATATTTCTCTGGACTTCGCCTTACCTATAAATTATGTAAACATTTTGTCTTTAATAAAATAGTTGTAGGGTGGTAAATAATTTCCCTTTATCTGTACTAGGAACTGTCCCTTTTCTTTTTAAATTAATTGCATAGTACTGTACAAAGTGACATTTAACAACTTATGCTGAAAATATTTATGTTAAGTTGCCATTTTAAGATAGATCTTTTCAGCCAAGAAATATGTACAGTTGCTCAAGCTCACTTAGTAATATAAAATTCAGGACTGTTTGAATTTATAAACCTTTTTCATCAACAGCCTCATTTTATTTACCAGTAGTTTATTAGAGAACCGCATCTCTATAAGAAATAATCAAAGAAGCAAGATAACAAGCTTCATACAGTGCCGTTTGTGCATAATGTTCATAAGTGTAGCTTCAGGTCAACTAAAATCCAATTAGCAGTCCTGCCCCTTTATGTCATGTTAAACGAATGAAATAAAAGCTCATTTTGTTACATGAATAAGCAATAATTATAACATTGCATTTAGTATTAGGGTTTACATGAATAAGACATTTATTCATTCTTGTTAATTAAAAGACGTTAAATATTCATTGGTGATCTATTGTATTTCCTGCTTTCTGGTCACATCCCTCACCATTCTCAGTCAATGAAATGCTTGTACAACACAGATTTTGTATCTTCTTGATAAAGGCAGGAAGGAGAGAAGGAAAAAAAAAGAAAAACATCTCGAGCTATCACATAAGACATCAACAAGTTTTAATAATTGCTCGTGACTGTTGGCTTCAGTCACCATCACCAAGTTATCAAATGATCCGACAAGATAACAACGCTTACAATTCACAACCCACAGCTAACTCCCAACCCCCAAACACATCTGCAACAACAGTAAGTGTAAACTCACAATTCCACTCCACAACACTGGAAAAGTCCAGCCAAAGACACAAACCAATGCCATTCCTCTGTAAAGCAACTTGATCACTTCAACAGAACAACCAGACCCCAAACCATTCCGCAACTCCACACAATAATCAACCAATCTTTTCCTAAGACTTCAGCATCACAAAACTATCCATATGCCCAGCAATCTTAGTAAGAAGCAATTCAAATCACTAGTACTAGAAGTCACTCACTGAGGCAATAGCATCAATCAACTTGCAGAAACCACTCTGTTAACCAGACAGCTTAATTATTGCATTTTCCAACAATTGAATATACTGCATTAAACTGTTTATACATAAAGAGCCTATCTTGATTACTGCTACCTCTCACGACTCTGGTATGATTTCCAGTTTAGTGAATGCTTTCACAATTTATTTATATATTTATTTGCAGTTTGTTAACTGGGAAAGTCCACTGGACCAAGATGAGTCCTTTTTCAATAGAGGCCCAGAGAGAAAAGCTCCACAGTATATACGTACAAAAATCAGCAAGAAGTTATAGCAAGAAATTAATACAGTAACAGTTCAATATTTACTTACAACAGATATACAAGATATAATACCAAGAGTTGCTACAGTATGTTCTAGAAACAAACAATCAGTGGTCAACATGATGTAATACAGAAAGTTACAATTCCATCAGTAGTAGAACCCTAAATAGGGAGTATACATTGTTATCATATGTAACAGGTGGAAAGTATATCTGAGCTAGGGTAAGGCAGTGAGAGGAGGAATAGTGGGAGGAGATTAGGATGGATGGGGGCAGGAGCATTCCCAGGTAGAGGAGACATAAGAGTGTAGCAAGGACTTAAAAGAGGAAACCTTTTGTGTAGTACAGATGTGGGGGAGGAAGTGAGTTCCATTTACATGCAATGGAGAAAGATAGAAGAACTTGACGAGGATGGTTTGTGAACTGCAAGGATGTTTTGATTATTAGACCTGAGAGTTCTGTCAGGAAGATGCATAGTGAGGATAGAGGAGAGGGAGGGACATTGAGAAGGATTGAAAATGACTTTGTGGGCTGTGGAGAGTTGAATGTAGTATAGGTAGTTAGGGAGTTCTAGCTAGTTCAGGGAGTGCAGGGAGGAACAGTGGTGGGAAAAGGCTTTGAAGATAGTGGCAATTTTATTATAGCAGGATGCTAATGTAGCTTTGAGGGTTGCTTGCAGGTTGGTAATGAGAAGGGCCCCGTACATGAGGGAGAGGAGGAGGTATGTGGTAGAGAGGGTAAGCTTAGCTAAAGATGTGAGGTAATGATTGTGATGGTTAAGCATTCTTTGTTTTTGATGGGTTTTCTTAACGTTGGTTTGGAGGTGAAGGTCATATTTTAACTGTTCATTGATAAGGATGCCTAGAAGCTTAGTTTGGGAGACTATTTCAATGGGAGTTTTAATTTTTGGCTAACTATGGAGAAGGGAGCTTTGGTGACTCAAATACCCGATCTTTGAGTTGCTGAAAATGGTACATAAGCCAATTCCAAACAGTAAAGTCTGGTCATAATACCATAACATTTAAAGTATGCCGTATTATACCATAACAATTTAAGCAACAACTACTTTAAATGTTATGTCTATACTCAAAATGCGGACAAACCATTCAACATAGCTATATTTTGTAAATGCATTATAATATAGTTAATATACCTGGTTTTGTATTCTAATTATTTGAATATTTAGCTGGCAGCTCAAAACCTTGTATTACATTTTTATGATTATATTTCAGGCTTCTATTGGAGATTAAAAAAAAAAACACGACAGATTATTTAGTAAAAGAGTTGTCAGTGTCAGTATAGCCTGAACCTTTGCACTCTAAAGCTATTTTAGATAAAGTTTTAATACTGTATCATATAAAAAAAATTGCATAGAATGAACTAAAGAGATAATATGATTATATAGTTGTAGAGATACAGATTCTCCTCTGAAGCTTTGATATATTATCTTTATATAATATAGTGAAAGAAAATCAAAAAACGATATTTAAACATAGTAAGAATGCTATTTGTAAATTCATAGTAATTGAATTAGTCACCTTTCTTTTAGTTTCTTCTTCTTCTCTGTTTTCCAGCCATTTCTCTCATCCAACCTTTTCAGGGAACTGTTGCTCCAGTCCATTTCTTCAGTTTTTTTCTAATACTCCAAGTTTATCTACCCTCATCACCCCCTATAAAAACCTAAAGTCCTTACGATCATCTCAAACTTCTTATCGACCCCTCAAAACCTAATAACAGAGCTGGGGATTCTCTTTTCTCTAATACAGTAGGTAAATCCTGGAATCTTCTCCCTAATGACATCACCTCACTCACCACTTTATTTAAAAACAGAATTAAACTTCTCCTCAACACATACTGGCTATGCCCCTACTCCAGACCAGACTAGTCATCTACCTCTGCTAACTTGACTTACCTATCCACTCCCTACTATCCTCTACTGCATGTTCCCACCTTATTATATTTTTCGATTCTACCTTTTTTCACTGTGTCTATCCTCTTTATATATCTTTTCTTAAGCAAATCCTTTGCTACAATACTACACATCAAACTCCCTTTTTTTTACTTCTGACTTAATCTATACTATGTCACCATACTTAAAAAACTGCACTATATTACACTGCAGGTCCTCGGTGATGGATCCTGCGTAACCTTTCTGCTGTAATTCACACGTTGCAAGTACTGATGATTTTCTTTCTTGTTTCCTTTTTTACTATGATTATTTCCTTTTATCTACCTCTGACTTAACCTGCATTGATGTCTAAGTTCTTTCAGTTTGCACTGTTTGTGACTTTTTACCTCAATGTTACATCCTGTTACAACCTCTATGCTGAAATACACGTTACCATTGTTGATGCATTTTTTTCCGTACCAGGAAAATTGCTATTTTTACTAGAATATTAGATTTTATTTCTTATTTTTTATTTGTTTGTACTTGTATTATTGTATTTGGACCATGTCTTGGAGCTTATCTCCCCGGGCCTCTACTGAAAATGGACATGTATCCAGTTAGACTAGCCCAGTCAACAAATGTAAAATAAATAAATAATTAAATAAAGGTTGTTTTATTACTTTTTTTTTTACTTTTAGGAAGGAAAGTACAGAATCTGTCCTTGAAAGTTCTTGTTTCAAGAAGAAATATTAGCCTACCTGGAAAAGCAAGAGAACTTTAATCTGCTTTTTCTTTAGTTCCTTAATGATGGGTAAGAACTCTTTTCTTTTGGAAATTACTGTAGGTGAATAGTCATTATCGAACCTAATTATTTTTCCATGTAGTTTGATAGGAGATTTTGACCATGCTGTTTTTAGAATTAATTCTTTGTTGAGTGATGAAAAAATAAAATAATTGATCTCAGTGTGGAATTTTTATCAGAAGGAGTCACTGTGAGAGATCTGTGCGCTCTCTCAATTCCATATGACATTGCTTCACTCAAATCAAGTATGTTAGGGAGCCAGGAGGGTAAACGTTTATCATGTTATTTCCTTCAATTTTCTCTTGAAACTCCAAAACTCCGGATATTATTTCTTCAAGACCTGTTCTCCAGATCATTCACTTTGCCCAACAGGAGTGTGTTCAGTTTTAATAAAAATTCAGTGTTATTTTCATCTTCTGAGTCTTTTTTCCATAATATTTAAATATTCTTCCATTTCAGTAATTTGAAGTTTTTCTTGGCTGAGTGTCTGTTAAAATAATTCTATTTGTTTAGTACATCTGTCCATAACGTTTTCTATCTTACTGCCCATTTTATCCATTTTTATAGATAACTACTTTATCTCAGTTAGAACCATTTGAAGCTCCTTCTTCGATGCTGTGTCATGAGAGTTAGTTTTACTGTGACTCATCTTTCTTGAATGTGGAAGATTCTTTCATTAGGTTTTGACAGGAAAATGAAGGTATTTCTAGATAATTTTTATGTTATCGAAGGGAATAATTTAAATTATTAACTTTTTCTAAAGTAAACAGAAAAAAACATAGAGATTAAATTTCCTGTCAGAAATATGTCAAGAACAGCAGAGATGAAGAATCCTGCTTCTATCTCCTCAGCATCCTGGCCAAGCCCCCAAACCACTTCTGAATTTCTGAACTTCCAAACGAGGAACTAAATTCTTGTCTTGCTGTTGCAGGCTACCTCTTCCTTTCTTCTTTTTTTTTTTTTTTTTTTTTAGATTAATTAGTAATTTGTACCTTATTAAGTGGTAAAACACATTTTTCCTGAATAATGATATTTTTTTATTTATTTATTTAACATTTGTTGACTGGGAAAGTCCGACTAGGTTCCACAGATCCTGTTTTCAGCAGAGGCCCGGGGAGAAACGCTCCAGAAGCATGTCTTTGGAATGTGGGAGGAAACCAGAGTACCCGGAGGAAACCCACGCGAACACAGGGAGAACATGCAAACTCTACACAGAAGGCACCCCAGCCGAGAATCGAACCGGAGAACCTCTTGCTGTGAGGCGACAGCATTAACCGCTGCACCACTGCGCCCAAAACTTCTCATTCCCAAGATATTTTCAATTTTCAGACTCTGTGCAACAGTACATATAGAATATTAATGCAACTGAGATCATCACTCTTATTTTTATTAAAAAAATGCAACCAAACTCAAATGCAGATCCTTCCAAGCGAACATAAACATCTTGCATTTTTTTAGGACACAACACACAGCAGTACATTCAGCTCTCTTAGACTTTAGGAACCATCTAAGTTTCTTCTGGAGTTCTCGGGCAGAAAAATTCTACCCACTTGTCAGGTCATCTTTTACTGCGGATGCTGCCTTCTCCCAGAGATAGTGCTCTGATCTTTGAACTTCCTTCTGAAAAGGCAAGTAACACTCTGCCAAGGCTTCCTCAGAACTCCTTTTATACAGCCATATGTTTTTCAAGCAGCAAATCTGTGACGCCTAAAACAAAATACTGATCTCTGTCTTAAAGCAATGTGCATATTTAAGAAAACAAAAAAGTCTTACTTAAAAGTAAAAGTAATTTTACAGCAAGTCAACATAAGTCAACATACCATCAGAAATAGTGGGTCAGAAAAGTTATTTCTACATATAGACAACTTAATCATTATTTATAGGTACATAACTTAATCACTGTTTAACTGTACACAACTTAATCACTATTTATATGTACATAACTTGGTCACTATTTAAATGTATAAATTCTTCTACTTGAACTGTTTCAAACTGTGGATCACTATAACATCTAGCAGTAGCCTTTATTTCTTAATTAGCAATGATTTGTGTCTGAGACAGGCAATCTGTTTTATGGTGAGCTGTGCCACACCCATGTAGCAGTTTATCTTATGTAGTTGAATCCCACCTAGTACAATCAATGCTCTTGCCCTTCCCAGGATTTCTATTAGTTTTTCCATTCATAGGGCTACTGTCATTGTTATGATCTTGTTTTGTTCTTATAACCACAGACTCCCACTTGTTCCATCGGGTGTTGGGACTGATATTATGGTCTGCTGCCCTCATTTCTGTGTCCCCTTTAATATGTCTGTTTCAAGCCACTTCTGTACTACTGCTTGGGTAGTCTGTCTGTCTTTTTCTCTGTCTCTAGCCGGCCTTAGGCATAGGCCAACTAGGCGGCCGCCTAGGGCGCCAGTCTAGCAGGGGCACTTTTCTAGTATTTATTTGATATAGTTAGACCAGGATGGGGGCACCAGGTAGTGTGGTGGGGGGCGCCGTGGAGCCCTTTTACCTAGGGCACCAGTTGATCTAAGGCCACTGCCTCTCTAGGTCACTTTTCTGTGGGCTTTACACTGACCTCATCCCCTGAAATAGTCTTGCCATGTTTATATGTCAGATTTGTTTTGCCAGCCATCTCTGACATGTCATTTCATCCTAAGAAAAGTGCCCTTGGCTAAGACAGGATGCTTTGACTGAACTACAGATAAAGGTTAGTTTACTGTTTCCACAGTATTCTGTAATCTCTGCTGCAACTGCAGAGTTTTTCATCTTCCTTTCATAGTCTCAGGACTTTGATATGGCATGTGTATTTTGGCCCTTTTCTACCTCTTCACCTAACTCTCGAGTTTATTTCCTTCACTTTTTTTCAAATGGACCTTGCAAATCTCTCTTCTGGTGAGGGGATGTAGTCTGTACATTTCCCTGTTACTGTATTTCTATTACACAACCTTTTGTCATATACTTGACATGAAACTACCTTGCCCTCCTGAAACAGTGTTCTTCACTGGGCCCTTATAGCAGGCATTTGTGATTGATGCATATTTGGCAAAAACAGATCTCCATATTGTACTGAAGTTTCATATTTCATCTTCAGTATTTACAGATGCACAAATGTAGTTAGTTCACAGAAAGATGTGCACATGCTGTGCATCTTTCACTAAAAATAATTTATATATTTAGAACGTTTACAAAGGACTTCTGCCTTTAGAACATTTGTTTGTGCACAGTGTTTCTGGGTAAGTTTTACTAGCATAACTAGATGTTCTGTCTAAAGTGCTTTACTTGTAGGTTTCTGTCTCATGCATACTATCTAGCTTTGGCAGTAATTTCACTATATTCAGTTATTCAGGAAGACAAGTTGTTGCTTGTAAAACACTTAGTGAAATTCACAGCCCGTTATAATTTTATTTACATTAAATTGCAGACTTCTTGCTGTCCACCAGCTGTTTACTTCTTGCTGTCCACCAGCAGTTTTAGTTTTGATACGAGATAGCAGAGTACTTTGATCTCAACAGATGCCATACCTCTTAGCTTCTTAGCAGACGAAATCTGGACAATGCAAACATAATGGGAGGGGCAGAGGCCTGTAAATATAGGCATATTTTAAATATAGCTGTAATAAACTTAGAAAGGTACTAGAACAACAGTGTTTGTTAGCATGCATTTCCTGAAGGATAGGAAGTCTGAAACTGAAACGTATGTCATTATTTACTTGCTGCAATCCGTTTTATAAGGAACAGAAATATGAGGCAAAAATCTGGACATTCTGTGAAAATCTGTTCAGTTGAAAGGTATGACAAATGCAGCTGTACATAACTGATATGTACAGAGGTTTCTAGAACTTCTTGCCTGTTTTTGTTGAAATGTCTTGCTTTATCCAAGGTACGTTCTGGTTGTCTGTTTTTATACTACGTTTTGTCAGTTCAGCTGATATTCTCATTTTCTCCAACACATAATCTAGCGTTGTTAGTCATCTCACATTCCTCAGTTTTCTATTCTCCATGCTGTCATTCTGGTTGAAATCTGCTGCTCTTACGAACATCTTACCATGATGCATTAAGCTTCCTGCCTTTTCTGTGCATTTGGCCAAAACCATGTAAGCCTGTTTAGACACCTGCTCTGGTCTCTTTCTTCAAGCCTATTTGGTCTATATTTCAAATAACTTTGCAACCAAATATATACAAGTAGTAGAAACAATTTGTTTTTGACATCCCTTGCAACTTTAAGCAGAACAAGGGAAATCATAGTTTGTGTCATTTTTGCATTCCAACTTAAAATGTAACCAGGTTAACTGATGGTCAGCCCACTCTGGAGTCTATTATATGACTGCTTTCTCTGAGGAGGACAATACTGCTTCTTCCTTACAAGTACAGGTTCTGGGATAGCCTTGTCAGAGAATTCTGCCTCGTCTATACCAGTACAAGTGATAGAATATCCTTGACTATTTTAAAAAAGATAACTACATATCCATATTCTGTAGTGTCAGTTACCATCTTTGCTTTATTCAGTTTTTCTTTTTCCTTTCCTTCATGGACCACGTGCACAGAGCACTCTTTTGCATAGTGTTCCTATGTTTTAGTTCATCTAGGATTAACTTTAGTGCTCTGTTCAAGGTTCTGCTGTCTTTTTACTAAACACTAAATTCCTTTGTGTGTCACAGCTTGTTTCAGAGTGGCCATATACCACCATCTCATCTCCTTTTGTTTGCTGATCTGTCTCTGTCTCTCTCTCCCTGTGATCATGACCCTCCCAGTTTCATTTTCTTCTTTTTTCTTTTCTTCTCAAACTTTTCTCCCTTTCTGAAACAGGTACCTTAAGACACATTGTCCTTGCTTTAACTGTTGAGTTGTCCCATATTTTTCTGCTTTGTAGTGGCAGAAATGGGCTTAGAATTTTGACCAAATATAATTTCTAACTCTTCATCTACCTTTTTGAAGTCTTATTGTTACATTTTCCTTCAGTACCCACCTGCTGCTTAGAATTCTCCCTTTTTTTGCTTTCTGTTTTTAAAAGTCTAGAATAAAGTTCAAATGGTATATTTTCCAAACTTTAAACTCAATTGGCTTAGAGTACACCCTTTCAGTGAGGCATTCTTGCTCTTTAGTTCTGCTAGTCACTATTAATTCCCTGCTTTTGAACAGTCTCAGGCTATAGTAGTACTACGTTCTGATTTGGAGTATTGTCAGTTATATTTTATTTTCCACTTTGCAATGCTTCCAAGATATAATGCTTTAAGACTGGAAATCTCTTCTGTTTACTGATTCTGCTTTTGTAGGCTGCAATATTTTAGTGTGAAAGTTTCTCACTTTCAAAGGTTCTCTTTCTGCTAGCCCCCTTGTTACTGGACTAGACTGACAAATCTCTCCTTAATACTGTATGCTCTTTACCTTTGGTCTTATCCCTATCTAATTGTTAAAAGGGCTTTCCAACAGTATCCCTAGATCTTTGGGTGTTTCTCTCCTTTAATAAATCGGGCAGAGGCACATCTGTAGGCTTACTCTGTTGCTAGTTTCCCATCTTCTAGTGAAGCTCTAGATTCCTCACAAGGTTTTACTATTTTTATTTGTATCCAACCACTATTCCTCTCTTCCACTTGCATTATCAGGAGGTGTCAAATATTGGGGTTTATATCACAAGATCAAACTGTGACAGCATTGAATACAATAGCATTGAACTGTTAACCACGATAACTTAAAACTCCAAAAGCTGAGAACAGCGATTTCCAGCACAAAACACGAAACATACAAACACTGCAAATTATGTCTAATGTGGGGGGCTTTACCCCCCACACCCCCCTACTTAAATATACCAACTCCGAGATCACACCACAGTGGAGGAAATACCAAAGTCATGGAAATGCCCTACTGAATTCTTTCCCTGGGAAAGAATTTGATGTTCCGCGACTTCGCTGTTGTCAGTCTTCGAGGTTTTGGGTTCAATATCATGACATTCAAGATTTTGCAACTTTGATGGTATGATATAGACCTAAATATTGGATCAGATTACTTGCTTTTTTCTGTTTTTCCCACTTCATTGAAACTGGTTACATGTTTCTATGAGTGTATTAGCCTCCTTCCCAAACTTGATTATCGCTGAGACTATGGGTCTTTTTGCATAGCGTGCTTTTCTTCCTTGTTAATATCAATAAGCATCTTCTACAATGTTCTGAAACTTCTTTCCTTATCTGTATTGAAGCTGAGTATTTATTTATTTATTTATTTATTTATTTATTTATTTATTTATTTATTGTCATTTGTTAACCAGGTTGGTCCAGCTGAGCCAAAGGCCCATTTTCAGTGGAAACCTGAGGAGAAAAGCTCCAGTTACAATTACAGTCATTCAATAGAAACATTTTTATCAGAGATGGCATATAGCAAGAGAATTATATAGTAAAGTGAAATAATCGAATTAACAGTTTTGTACAGGATTTAGTCTGCAATATACAGTAGCAGTGAGTTAGTCTGGATGTAAGGTTGTATTTAGAGGAAGTGGGGTGTTGGTGATTTGTAGTATGAGCAATATGGAGGGGAGATGGAAATGAGAAAAGAGAATATGTGAAAAGAGAGTAGATTTAGGAAGGGGGTAGCTAGAATCAAATTGTGGCTTGACAGAGGCAGGACCAGGTGTTTAGGAGATAGTGTTTAAGTTCATGCTTGAACTGGGAGAGATGAGAGATGTTTCTTAAATTATGTGGGAGGGAGTTCCTAAAGTGGGCTATTGAGTTTTTGTATAGTGACTTCCCTATATTTTTTTTGGTTTTGTAGATGTCCAGAAGATGTGTATCAGATGTACAAAGCTGACGTTGGGGGTTGTATAGTGCTAAAATGTTAGAGATAGAGGGACGGGCAGTAGGGTTATAAAGAACAGAGTGAGTTATATGCAGTTGAGGGAGGAGCAGTTGTATGGGGAATTCAGGCCATTGTAAAGACTTAAGGGCAAGGCAGTGGTGGGATTTATATGGGAGATTGGAGGCAAACTTGGCTATTTTGTTGTAGGTTTTCACTAGTTTGCTGAGAAGAGAGGGTTGGAGGTTAGTAAGGATAGGAGCAGCATACAAAAGAGAGGGTAAAAGGAGAGATTTGGTTAGGGAAGGTTTGGAGGAGGGAGGAAGAAATGTACGATTCTACATTCTCTATTTTATAATGTATGTTGTTTTTATAACAAGGTATCGACAAGTAGTATGCTTAGGATACCATTATTTTTTCATATATTTTTTATACAAAAAAGTTGGAATTTTTTTGTAATTAATAAGATAGTAATTTCACAACATTATTAGTTGCATCACTTCCTGTCAATTAATTTAAAACGGGAGCATGGGAGAGCTCCCGTTTTTTCTGAAGAAGTTCACGTTTACAATTAAAAGTGAAAGAAAGTGCTCAAATTTTATTGTGCTGTGTGGATTCGTTATTAGTTTACTGGCCACTGTTTGGAGTTTGGTTTTAACAGTTTTTTCGGCTGAGTCCGTGTTTGTTTATTCATTTTTAAATGTACGATTCCGATACAGAAGGCCAAGTTTTTGGTGGGTTTTCTTTATGCATTGATCTGTACATCAAATGCATCAAATTTTAGTTAATCATCTATGGTGACACCTATTTTTAGCACCATACATTTTCTCTGCATATCATCAGTATGTGAAATGTAAGTCTTAATAACAGACCTCCTAACTGCTACCCACTAGTATCTTTAGTAATTCAATTTAACATGTCTTCTGCTTGTTTTATTTGAATGTCACTTTTTTCTCATGATTCTTACAGTGATAGGAAAGGTTCTTTCTGCTTCATTATACCCCCGTGCCAGGAACTGTAGTAACAGAGGTTAACACATTTCCAAAACCAGATAGCATTATGTCTGCCTGGTCCCATGACAATTTGACATTAACACCCTATTTTACATCCTTCCCTTACTAATACTGTTTGTAACATGTTCTCTTTCTAGACTTCATATAGCTTTCACTATGTTCCCAAAATGTGTTTTTATTAAGTTGGAGTTTTTACAGTACTTGCATGCATTGTTAATTTATGCTTTCTTATTGTCATTTCTAGTGAACACAGTTTTGCACATACATTAAGTTCTAGCTCAGAGCAGATTAAAACTCCCCAGTAACGATAACACAGTTCAGTTAATTTACTTTTGTTGCCTGAGTTTCCAGCAACAGGTATAAAAGTTTGCACTTAAATCTAAAGGAAAGCTCCCTGCATATACCACACAGTTGTCTCCATTTTTTCATATGGGGGAATTGAAGTGTCATTGACAACAATGGATCTCAGAATTCTGGCAATAATAACTGATGCCAAAATTACACAGCAGTCCATCAATGTGGAATATTTAATGCAGTTGAGATCTGTAGTCTTAATAAAAATGCAGCTTATCTATAAGCAAACTCAAATGCAGCTTCTTCCAAGCAAACATAACAATTGTGTGGTTTAACTTACACCTCAGCAATACCTTGAACATTAATATGCTGGGAGAAGTCACAAAAATGGGTTTCTCAGGTAGAACACCTTCCAGCCTCCTCTGCCAGGTTCTGTTTCACTGTGATTGATGCCTTCTATCAAAGCTACTGCTCTGTTCACAGAGCTTCTTTCACAAGAGGAAAACAACTTTGTGCCACAACTTTCATCAACCCCCTTTTACTCATCCATGAAACCTTCTTTCAGCAAAGCCTGTTCTACCTAAAGTAAAGAGTTCTGTCTTAAATCAAGTAAACGCAGCAGGTACATTTAACAGAATAAAATGTACTTGTGTCGCATTGCTGTGCTCCGTTTCACAGAGCATGTGCAGTATTAGATGGGCACTACACTACTATTTACATGCACAGTTTCTTCTAACTGCTGAAAGCTACTTTGCTGTACTACAAACCCCAGCTAATGCTGTTGTCAGATAATCCACTGGCTGCATTGCAAAATAAGATAAACTGGGACGAATCTTAGGTTCCATGACAGAATGTTTGAACTGTTTCTGTATTACACAATGGGCATTTGTTTCCCCCACTTTTCTTCTCTGAGTTTTGTGAACGACATAAAATATAGAGCCACTATTCTATGATATGTTTTGTTGAAAATCTTCACAATTTTGTATGTAAACACATCTTGGCTCCTTGATCCAATTTCCTTTTGTCATGGCTCTTGTTGGGTATTTTTTTCTTTTTCTTTTTCTTTGTTTTTAATCATCGCTTCAGGTGCACTTTTCCTTTAGTGAATTTAGTTTTCTGGAAATGGCAATCCTGATAGCTTATCTAGTCATTCATGCTTTTTAAAGTGACATTATGCAAGCTTTTCTGAGGATTCTGTGCACAAAAACAGCGGTGATCACAATAGTGTGCTCAGTGATCCTTACTCAGATCCTCGTGTTACTTCCGTGGTTGCACAAATGGTGCAGAAGGTAATGGGACTGAAGATAATGAGACGTGGCTGCCTACATAGTGCAGCATTTGTGCTGGCAATCGTACACAGTAAATAAGGTTGTCTGCATTCTTGCAAAAAAATGAGACTAAATGGTTATATGTGAAGCTTTCACTAGCATATTAAAATAAAGTAGGTATAGGTTTTCATCCTGCCTGTAGCACTATTAACGTTTAATAATCTGATCAATTAAGAAAAACAAAATACCAACAGAACCAGAACTATCTGCAGGCCGTGGTAATGGACACTGCCTGCAGCACAAAGCCATTGTAGTTTATATATATATATATATATATATATATATATATATATATATATGTATATATTTTTTTTTTTTTGTCATAGCAGGGGTGGGGTCCCTATAGCCATGGACTAAAATACATTTGTTTGTCATTTTGTGTGCAAATGCCCATTAGAGTTGACCATCACTGGTTAAGCCATCCCTGGATGAAGGCAAAAGAAGTCAAATGATCACAATACAATGATCAATGTTATGACTTTGTTGGGGGGGTGTACACTCTGACAGCTCCAAGTTGAAATACATCACTGATTTGCTCTTTTCATCACAACTGACTATTCAAACAATACATAGAAGCTGTATTTTATGGAGTATGGAGGGAAGCTGTGTGTGAAACTGCATCTGGCTAGTGTAGGGGCAGCATACGTATCTTATGACCGTAAGTTTAAAATCATTTTTGAGGCTACCATATCTTTCATTTCACAAATGCACCTGAAAAATGTCCACAGAATGTTGCTACCACTTTTTGGGGGCTGAAAATGTATAAAAGCAAATGGTAGTTATTACTTAATATTTTGGGTTATATGGTGACAGCCTCTCTCTTTTTCTCTCTCTCTCTCAGAGCAACATGGTGCACAATTTGACTGCGAACTCATGAAAACATAATACCCATCTCATAAGAGGTACATTTCAGTGGGGCAGTATTTGTGCAAAAGGAGCTGATGTTGCTGGCTCTCATTTTAGAAACACAATGAAAATACAATTCATAGGAAGTTAAAAGGCTAATAGCCATAGGGCCATTACAAGCTTGGCCAAGTTCAACCCTTATTTCCACGAACTGCACCTATTGCCCCTGTCCAAGAGGGACACAAGTAGAACCACCTGGGTGAATTTACGGTTACCATCCCAGTTGCCCAGAGTCTGTTTGAAGAGGGCCATTGGCATGAAGTGGGGAGTCTGTTTAAAAGGTGTTGTAACCTGTGGGACACAGAGCTGTCCCTCCAGCAGGTTCTATTAATGTTGCATACAAAGTTAAAGTCTTTAGAGCGAGTAAGCTGTGTACCATTTGACCATGGATATGCAGCATTTTGAATAAAGCAGGGTCAGAGATTGCCTTATATGTGAGGCAGAGATCACCTGTGAGTAGTCTGTATGAAACAGACTAAAGTAGGACAGATGCTGAAGACCTTGAATTTTCCTTGTGAGGAATGTTTGTGGTCTCTCCTGTTGCTGCAGGTGCTTGGAAGCGTACATACCAAAAGAGATGTTGTACTCAATTATTGGCCTGATGAGGGAAGAATACAAGGAGGTTATAACTTCTTGCCCTTTTTACCACTGCGGAGACATGGTGGTTAAAGATTAGATCGTTGTCAACATGTGTGCCCAGATCTCTCACCACTGAGTGCAAACTTAAGGTGTTGCTATTGATGTGGTAGTTAGCAGGAACATCACTGTTACTGAGGATGACATAATGATTAAGATGCTTACCTTAAAGACACAAAGTGCAGGGTTTGATTCTCACATGGGGTAACTGGCTATGCTTCAAATGGCCCAAAAGAGCAGTTAGCCTAGTACTAATCTAATCTAATCTAAAAAAGCAAAAGGGACGATGAGACATTTTTTGCAGTGTGTTTAAGCCATGACTTTGGCAGCAATCATTTGTTTGTGTAAGACCCTCTTGTAGGATGTTGACATCACTTGGAGATTCTATGACCACTCACAACTTGCAGTCATCAGTAAACATTGCCAGCTTGTATTTCAGAAAAATAAATTCCAAACAGTAGAGGTCTCAGGACTGATCCCTGTGGAACACTACTGGTTACAGATCTGCTGTTGGAGGTGGATTCCCCGATTTTGACTATATGGGTTCCATCAGTGAGCCAATTACTGACCCATCTAATGAAATAAGGGTTGTTACTTAACTGGGTGAGTTTTTCAATGATGCCTGAGTGGGATAGTGTCAAATGCCTTGGCTAAGTCTAGGTAGGTTGTATGCACAGATTTCCCTTGTCCAGGACCTTGGTGACTGTCCCGAAGAAGTCCACCAGGTTTAACAGGCATGATCTCCCTTTGATAAATCAAAACTGAGTAGGGTCAAGTATTCAGATATTACCTATATCTTTGTTGATAAGGTCTTTGATGATTCTGACCATGGCCTTGCAGATAAGGAAGCACCACCTTTGTGCAAGGGAATAATGGTGGTTGTTTTCATTCGACTGGAATGAAGCCAGTGCGTAGACTGTGATTGAAAAGAAAACCAATGGTGTTGCTAATTTGTGTTGCTTTACATTCTGCAGGTATCTAAAAATTCATGCAGACTTTGCCGTTTTCTCACAGGAGGTGAATACATAATGCATAAAATATTTTTTTCTCGTAAAACTGAAGAATAAAAAACTAGAAATGCTTTGATATTCTGAATGTGCAGCTGTTCATTTACCTTTGCACCTAAGAACATAACATCCAGGTTTGCAATTCAAAAACTTTTGTTAGAAAGTGTCAAACTACGCAGAAGTAGAACCCTGTATTGATAACCCATATCAATAGGCACACGTGGCCATTATGTTACTTGCTAAGTGGTGTTTAGTTATTTTCTATTAGGTTTAGGTTTACAAGTTCTAAAAGTGTGACAAAATGCAATCCATTTCAATTTATCTTTTTATTGTGTTGTAGTAAGAAAAGGAAGGTTGTGCTTTTGTAGCTGATTAAGTGCTGTGAAGTGCATCAGTCTGCCATCTAGCCTTCCATAGATGGGCACCACATCCTTGTGTTTAGAGGTCTTTAGCATTGCAATGTTTCATGTCCCATTGTATGGGAATTGCATGAGGAATATTATTTTGATGTTTTGCTCCATATGCAGTACACAGTAATGCTTTATAGTATACTTCAGTCCTGAGTTGTCATTAGATCAAAGCAAACATGAGCTAAACCTGGCCTATGACACAAACAGAACAGGCTGGAGAGGCAGATAAGTGTCTCAGAGATTACCCCTTCTGTGGAAGAGAATTCATGTAAAACAGAGCCCTTCCCTGACCCTCTTCAAAAGCATGTTTGGATTACTGTATGGGGAATCATAAATACACTGCCCTTTATGGATGGGGTAGTCTGTAAAATACTCAAATGCATAGACCCAAACCTATACCATCCACTAGCTCTTAGGTAAGGTTACCATACGTCCGGGTTTCCCCGGACACGTCCTCTTTTTTGGGCTCCTGTCTGGACGGTTTTTGAAAATTCTGCAATTTGTCCGGGTTTAAATCGCAGAATTTTCAAAAACCAGACATCCCTGTTTTGGAATTAGTCCTCTGCTTTGTTTTATTTTTTTTTTGATTGGCTCGTATACCAGTATACGAGCCAATCAAAAAACAGAGCTCTGTTCAGTGTGGAACAGCTTGATGTTCCACATTAAACAGAAGAGGGTCCGCTGTGCGAGATTTTGATTGGCTCATATACTGGCATACCCCCCCCCACCCCAAAAAAAGGTCCCACAAGAATTTTTTTTTTTTTTTTTTTTTTGCTCTTCAGAAATAATATGTGCTGGTACCAGCACATATTTTTTCGTCCTCTTTTACATACAACCAAATATGGTAACCCTACTCTTAGGGATCAAAAATATGGTAAACTTCAGGCAAAATGTTTGAGTTTTTAAGGGTTCTTGAGCCACCAGCCTAGTCTTCTTATGTGAACATTTTACATACTTCACGGGGAAAATATTTTTTTTCCATTTGTAACATGTCATGGCTATAACAGCATGCTTTCATCAGCTACAGAATGAGGGACAAATTCAGAGATGTTTTGCACTGAAACCCCTGTAATTAGAAAGGCCTTCTTGGATGTGTGTTTACAATGAAAATCTGTTATTACCTGAAAAGTTTGATTTATTATCAGATTTTGAAAGGAGGACTAGTACAACCTTTCATAGTTTGCATGGTCGGACATTTTGTGTTATACTCTTGTTGCCATTATGGTTATGAAACTGAATTTCTCTCTCTATATACCAAGTGCTGTAATAAACTAGAATATTCCTTCAGTGGGGTAACTGAGGTCACAATATAACTGTGCTATGTTACATGAATCAACATCAGTCATATCTCAGCATGTCATAAATTGGGCATTCTGTCTACTACAATGTACTCCTTTGGGTAAATTCTGCTGTTATTGGTAGTAGGACTAAGACAAATTGTAAAAATTGTGCATCCCAGAGGAACTGTGGTAGTCTAATGGCACTGTAAGAGATTGGAAAAGGGGGGGTGGATTTATGGGAGTGAGTGGCATTTGCTGGCTTGCCTATCCTAGAGAGGGTGAGGAACTTCAGCTTGCTGTTAAGTAAATGCATTACGCTGTGTGGGTTCTATTGTGGTATAATTTACCTGCTTAAAGTTCCATTACAGTGCCTTTCTGTTTATTTTCCTACTGTTTTTTCCCTTGTTCTTTGTGTCAGTCTCAACCCTGACTGAGATATTAACCTAAACTTTCCGAAATTCTGACCTGCCTGGAATCATTGATCTGTAGCTCAGGGTGATAGGACTAGACCTCCAGTATTGTGTTTGCTGGATCAGATCCCTCAATTCTGCTACATTTGAGGGTCTCTTGTTCAAAACACTGAGAGGGGTTGAAAGTTGAGAAGCTTGAGAAACAAGCTTTTCATTAAAATGGAAGAAAAAAACTTTTATTTAAATTTTATTTAAATGTTTATTGTATTTGTAGTAATCTCTGTGGTGATTTATTTTGTACTTTTCTGCTGCTTTTCCCCATGTTTCAACCAAAAAATATCTGTTTACATTTTTAGTTTGTTCTGAGACCTTAGTCTTGTAGTTCCATTTGCAGTTGGGGGAAGATTGTGTATTAAATATTCTCTCCACCTTCTATAGAAATGCAGTAGAGAGCATCCTCACCTGCAACTTCACAGTGTGGTTTGGAAGCTGCAGTAGAGAGCATCCTCACCTGCAACTTCACAGTGCGGTTTGGAAGCTGCACAGTTACAGAAAGGAAGGCTTTACAAAGATTGCTGAGGGTTGCAGAAAAGGTAACCAGTTCCAGTCTTTCACTGATACAGCAACTTTATTTTGCAAAAAGCATCTGAAAGGCCAACAGAATAACACAAGACACCACGCATCCTGCGCATGGACTGTTTACCCTCTGGCATCGGGGAGGAGATATCGCAGCATCTGTTGCAGGAATGCAAGATTCAATAACAGTTTCTACCATATTGTGATTATTCTTCTGAACTTGGGCACTAGTCCCAGGGTTCTGGGCTCACAATAAGTCAATATTTGTCTATCTGTGCAACATATACTTACATATATTCCAAGTAAGTGCAATATTTATTTATTATATCCACAGTCAGTATTATTTAACTCACTCAAGTCCAATATTAGACAACTAACAGGCATTGTACAATCTGTACTGTGTTTTGTATTACTTTAAATAGGGTGGTTAATTTAACTTAGGGGAGGGTATTCTTTTTGTATATGAGTGTTGGTAACTGTCTCTGCTCTTTCTTGCCTGTATTGGGAGTAATATTGTATTTGTTAGGTATGTTTATTCTTCTACTTGTATGTGATGTTTCACTTTCCTTTGCAGTCTCAAGAATTGAGCTGATGCATGAAATTCCGTCTATGCTTTATGTCTGTAGTTCTAAATAACATTAAAGTTTACTTTGACTTTATTACTGTAAAATATTTTATCTCCATAAGTAGAGTTACTTGTAAAAACTAGCTATATGTATTTTGAGCCCGGTCTGGAGACTTAGTCTCATACTAGTCCAATTCACAGTTGTGGCAGAGCTATGAACTACTTCCAGATTTCAGCCCCATTTAGTCATTTATTGCTACACTTTTTTTTCCATAAACAGTGTTACTGGTAAATTTTTGAATAGTCTGGTGCCCTAATCTGTGATGGGATTGCAGTAGTGGCAAAACTGTGAATTCTGCTCCAGGATTGGTGCATCAGTGTTTTTACAGTTATTTATATTCTAATTTGGCTGCTAATATTCTGGTTACCATTTACTTCCATTCTACTGCCTTTATTTATTTATTTGTTTGACATTTGTTTCCTAGGATGCTCCGTCTGGGTCAGGAGAACCCGTTTTCAGCAGAGGCCTGGGGAGAAAAACTCCAACATTACAAAATCAACAATATACAAAAGGAGGTTGTTAAAGATACATGTGAAGAAACTCACAGATATGGAAATAAACATATATACATATAATTCATGCTATACAACCTGGCCTTAGGATATCAGTACAATCTGTTGAAGAAGCTCTATGATACAGACAGCAGCTACAAAAATTGTGCCTTATCATATACGGTATTTGTGTTAGTCACTATAGGTGCAGCGGTTAGCGTTGCCGCCTCACAGCAAGAGGTTCTCTGGTTTGATTCTCTGCTGGGGTGCCTTCTGTGCGGAGTCTGCATGTCCTCCCTGTGGTCGCATGGGTTTCCTCCAGGTGCTCTGGTTTTCTCCCACATCCCAAAGGCATACAGTAGGTGGATTGGACACCCTAAATTGGCCCTGGGTGTGAGTAACTGCATGTGTGTGCCTTCTGTGGAAGGTTGGGCACCGGGCTGGCAACTCAACACCATAAAACTCCATTGTCAATCATGAGCGGACAGATGATCCACTGTGACAACCCTTATCCGGGAAAAGCCGAAAGAAGAAGAAGAAGAAGATTTGTGTTATTGGCAGAGGAAACAAACATATAATAATAATGCCTTTCTGTTTACATTGCTACTCGTCCTGTTGTTTGTGTCTGCCTCAGTCCCTGCTGAGACTTTAAGCTAAACTTTCTGAAATTCTAACCTACTTGGGGTCATTGACCTGTAGATCAGAGTCCTAGGACTAGCGCTGCAAAAATTGTATTTATTTGATTAGATCCCTGCTCTAGTTAGTCTGCTTCTGTCAGCTTAAATTTTTACCCAACATTCTCACCCTTTTCCTGTTGTGGTTTAACAAGGCTGTGTCTCTGGGAGTCCGATTATTATAAGGAGCAGAAAACAAACACCCTCCCTACTTTCTTTCATTACTATTGTCTGTTGTGTAAATTAAAGTGCTTTCCCATCCAATGTTTTCCATATATCCATGAAACTGAGTGGCCACCCCACAAACCAGTACTGATGTTGAGTAAACCTCCACTAGTACAAATTGCCTTCTGCTCATTTTCCAGAGCTCCAATTTGCCTTGCACCCTTGCCACACTCTTAAGATGGTCCTGCATTAATTCTGATTAATTACTGGCAGATAAAAGATTTATTGTAGTATTTTGCATGTTAACTGAATGCTACTGCTTTATTTTTGCTTTAAATAATTTTAAAGGTCCCTAATACTTGAAGTTACTTGTCTGGGTAGTTTAACTTGTTTTGTGGTAGTATTACACACACTTTTTTTTGGTGCCTTTACATTACGAGGACTAGGATATTCCATCTAGTGGCAGTAGGTGGTGGCCTGGTTTATCTGAGTTGGGAAACACTTAAGATACCTGTAAGTTGCTTTATTGGTCACGGGTTTAGAAGCCAGTTCCAGTGATTTAAGTGCTTGTATAAATTTGGTGTATTTGCAGGTGCCAGCTGCTCATTATGCATTGGTGATTAGTAGTGTCCTGTCCTGTATAGATGCAGACAGTTAGAAACAAATTTTGCCTAAAACCACCTTTGAAATGTACCAGTATCTCTGTGAGTGCAGTAGAAGAGACCAGCAAGTTTGCATATTGAGGAGCACCATCCCTTGAATTGAGTATTATATAACCCAGTCCCATCTCCAGCCCCCAAAGCACCCTTAGTCAACCCACTATTAATCCCTCATGCACCACAACCTAGTAGCTCACTCACTAAATGATATGACATCATGGATATGCACTTCCCCAATTGCTCTGCAGCCAGTGTGGTGGATCTGGGAATATTGTCTAATGTTTGATGACAGCCATTTGATCCTCAAAGAAACAGCTACAGTATGTGAGAGATGCATATACACTATCTCTGGAGGAAAAACTCACATGTATACACTACAAGCAACAATCTGGTTGTCAGAGGCACACACACACACACACACACACACACACACACACACACACACACACACACACACACACACACACACTACACCCACCACACATAGACTTACTTATGCTGAGGCACTGGACTGTAATCTTCTGAAGCCCTGAAGATCTCCTACACATTCTGCCTGCAAAAACTATCCTTAGCAAACCCAAAAGCACTCAACAGATCCTCAGCTTCGACTACCATACCTGTAAGGCAAACCAATACACTTCCCAGGACTCTAGTCATGGGAGACTCCATTGTATGACATGCTGAGACCCCCTCACTCATCAGGCTGAACAAGAAGAAAATAAATCCTTTGTCTATTAGGGGCCAGGAATTGTAAAGTTACACATGCACTCAAGTCATGGCACCACAGGTACCAGTATGATTCAGTCATAGACCATGTAGGTGTAAATGGCCTGAGACTTACCTTCCTAGACTATATGAAAAGAGATATCATGGAGCTCTTGGACTGCATCACAGACTGGTAGGGTCTAGCACTGAGCAGCATTCTACTTTCAGCAAGGATGATACCACAATATGAACAGGAGAACAGGAGAAGATGTGACTTTAATAATTGTCTACGTTTTTGGTGTCAGTTCTACAGAGATGCAGTATTTTTCAGCTTTGGAGGACATGGTTAACAAATCATATTGCTTTGCTAAGGATGGTCTGCACCTGTCCCCTCTAGGCTTTTCAGATATTGGCTAAAACATTGCCCTCCTATATAGCATCTTTTGCAGGCAATGCCATTCTGACAAACCTTCCAACAAAGCAAAATCTATCCAAGGAAATCTAAAGGTGTTACTGCTCAATGCCAGCAATCTAAACCGGAAGCTCCATCCCCTCCAAGCCATCCTCCCACTGGAGAATGCAGATGTCTGTGCAGTTTCAGAGACCTGGTTTAAAGCCACAGGAAGTGCTCCAGCAGTGCAAGGCTTTTGTGCATTCCAGACATTAAGAATAACAACTGCATGGACAGGGAGGAAAGGCAGAGGTGTCTCAGTCTACATCAATAGCGAGCATACCTCTAGGGTGGTTAAACAGGATGATGCCCTGGGGTTCCTTCACATCCAGATTACCATAAAAAAGTCCCATACCATATCCTAGCAAGGTACAGGCCACCCTCTATGTCCTATGAAACTCATGGCTCATACCTAGACCTGTTGGAGAGGCTCAGTATTCAATAACATACCATACCTATGGGTGACTTCAGTTATCCCTCTATAAACTGAAAATCCTACATGACCCCATATTTGCAGGTGCAAAGATTCCTAGACTTTGTAAACACAAACAACATGGACTGTTTAGTGCATATGCCCACTAAAGGTACAAACAAATTGGACCAGGTACCCACAAATATTGGAGAAAGCTGCACACCCCCAGTGTTCTGTCTTCTCTGATAAGGTGAGACCACAAAGCAGTTGCCTATAAAATGAGAATCAGTTCTGTAAACCCTGCAAATCCTGTAAAAGTTAGAAACTATTCCAAGGCAAATTATTTTTTATTAAGGGATAACTTGTCAAAATTTCAAGCCTCTACGCACACAGACAACACAGAAGCCTATACGGACTTATTCACAGAAGCTTTATACAACTATGTTCATGATGTATAGAGGCTGCTGTCCCTACCACAAGAAGCCCAAAACTATCTCAAAAACAAACCACTCTGGTGGGATCCAGAATTAAACAGGTTGTAAAACAAAAGAAAAAAGTCATAGCTAAAATTAGAAAGTGTCAAGCCATAATTATTTATTTATTATTTATTGACATTTGTTGACCGGGAGAGTCCACTGGGTCAAAAACCCATTTTCAGTGGAGGCCCGTGAAGAAAAGCTGCAACAAATGCAAATATAATTGCAAAATATTAATACAAAATATAAAATTTATATAGCACACCCTAACACACAAGAGGTATTGATTTTTGATACAAACTAATATTACAGCTACTATATTAAGCATATAGTGCAGTTAAACAGAGTCAAAACAAAAAGCTAGATGTATTTAAGGGAGATATTGATTTATTGTATAGTTAGGCAGTTGGAGTTAGAAATTAATAGAAATTAAAAGGATGGGTAACTTTGTTTATGGTGGCTTAGCCAGATATGATTGTTAAGGTAGTGGTGTTTTAGTGCAAATTTAAATGTTTTTATTGAGCCCAATTGAGTAATTATGGAAGGCACGCCATTCCATAATTTGGTAGTGATGCAGGAATAAAGACAATGTCCAGCTCTTTTGTGGGGTTTGGTTATGCTTAAAGAGTTGTTTATTACTGGACTGGAGATTTGTGGGAGGGGGTGTATGTTTGTAGAATATTCTGAAGTGATGGGCACTTGTCAGCTTTGAGGATCAGCTTGTTGGGCAAGTGCTAGCTGGATGCAGGTTAGGTAATGGGGGAATTCAAACCAGTTCAGTTCTTTAATGGCCAGGCAGTGTTGTGTGTGATTTGACATTCTAGATGCAAACTTTGCTATTTTATAACACCAGGATTGTAATTTGGTCATGAGAGATGTGCGGATTTTGGGGGTCTATATTATGTCCGAAAGTTTTAAACATAGACTCTCATATGATCGACACCATATGAGCGATGTTTAAAATATCAAACATATAATAAAAATTAAAAAAAAAAGAAAAACAACTTACCTAAATGCTTCGGGCAGGGGGGCAAGCCTCCCTGCACCCCCCACTACTTAAATATTCCAACTCCGAGATTGCACTACATTGAGGTAAAGGGAAAATATTCCCTACGGTGATTTCCATTTACGCTTGCGACATTTCACATTTCCGACCATTTGGTGTCACCCAAATGGTATTCTCGGTTTTCAGCTTTCGATTGGGTAATATAGACCCGGATTTTGGTGAAGATGAGGCTCCCATAGAGGAGGAAAGGAAGTAGGAGACTGTATGCAAGTTTTACCCTGGTGGGCTTATAGGGTTCATAGGTTCATACCAGGCTAACTGCCCTTATGGGCCATTTTAAGCCTAGCCAATTACCCCATGTGAGAATCAAGCCCTGTACCTTGTGTATGTAAGGTAACCTCCTTAACCATTATGCCAACCTCCTCACTCAAAGTATGGTTTATGTCTATAGAGTTTGCTGAACTTACTGTGAGTTTTTTTATTGTGTTGTGAATATGATGTTCAAAGGACAGTTTGTCATCAATTGTAATGCCTAGAAGTTTTGCTGTTTTTACTAATTCGATTTTAGTATTATTTTGTGAGTAAATCTTAAAAGTCATGACTTGGTGTTTTTGGTGAGACTAGAAAGAGTTTAGATTTTTTGGGATTAAGTAGAAGTTGCATTTTATTTAGCCAGGCTTCAATAGATGAGAGGCATTTTTAATTATCTTTAGGAGATCAGAAACATTATTGGAAGAGGAGATATAATAGTGGGATCATCAGTTTATTGGATGACTGTACTTTGTTGGGATACAGTATGGAGATTATTCATGAAACATTGAAAAGAATAGGTCCCAGAAAAGACCCTTGGGGAATGCCTGTATTCACCAGATATTTGGATTGTGTATTTTACCATTCGACAGATTGTTGTCCATGGTGTAAGTAGCTGGAGAACCAATTTAATAGTATGTTGGGAGCGGTTTAGTGTTTTGAGTTGCTGTAATAATTTTGGATGAGATACTGTGTCAAAAGCTTTGGATAGGTCTAATAGGATGACTAAAATTAATAGACCAGAATCCAGAGCTTTGCTCATAGTATTTGTAAATGAGTAGAACTGTAGTGATGCTATGAGCTGGGCAAAAGCCATGCTGAGTGGGAGCTAGGAGGTTGTTAGAGAGGTGCTTTAGCAATTGAATGTGTATGCATTTTTCTAGGATCTTGGATAAAGGTGAGAGTATAGAGATGGGCCAGTAGTTAGAAAGATCATTGGTGTTGATACCTTTGTGCAGGGGAGTAATGATGGATTTTTTCCAGAGTTGAGGGGAGTAATGATGGATTTTTTCCAGAGTTGAGGGGAGTAATGATGGATTTTTTCCAGAGTTGAGGGGAGTAATGATGGATTTTTTTCCAGAGTTGAGGGGAGTAATGATGGATTTTTTCCAGAGTTGAGGGGAGTAATGATGGATTTTTTCCAGCGTTGAGGGATGTAGGATTCAGGGATAGATCAATTTAATAAGGATGGTGATGGGATATGCTATAGCATCAGCTGCTAACTTGAGGTATTGTGATGCAAGGTTATTGGCAGAAAGGGAGCAGTGTCTTAGTTTAGATAGGAGTTTAAGCTCAAGGGAGCTATGTACTGGATGTAAAGTAAAAGTTGAAGCTAAAAAAAAAATATTGGTGTTTATTGGTAGAAGAATGAGAGCATAGGCTATGCTGAGAGAGATTTGGGGATGATTCTAGATTATCTGTGTGTATATTAGTATCTGGGGAGGTTTCTTTGATAAGTTTTTGAATGGTGTCAATAAAGTGGGAGTTAAACATCTGGGTGATCTCTTGTGGGTCTTTGTCTGAAAATGTTGCAGGATTTTTCAGGGTACCTGGATTAACAAGTGAGGAAACAGATTTCCAGAAATGTTTTTTTTTTTTTTGTGTGTGTGTGTGGGGGGGGGTAGTTGTGTTGAGAAGTAATTTTTTTGTACTTAATTACTCAATAGATCACAGCTTTTTGCTACTTTGCTATGTACGAAACCCTGACCCAGAATCAGGCCGTCAATGAATGATTTAGCACCCGATTCCCCATGAATGTGTGGTGCACTGCTGGAGAGAAATGGCCTACTTCCATCCATGCTCCAACCCAGTGATGAGCGGTGCTCCTCGCCAGCCTTGCAGCCAGCTATTCCTGCCCAACCAGAGATCCACGGCACTGTGGTATCATTACGTTTAGGTGGGATTCTGACTTAGAGGTGTTCAGGCATAATACCACTGATGGTAGCTTCACAACACTGGCTTCTCAGCCTAGCACATACACAAAATTTCTGAACCTGCGGTTCCTCTTGTACTGAGCAGGATTACTATTGCAACAACACATCATCAGTAGGGTAAAACTAACCTGTCTTATGACTGTCTAATCCCAGGTCACATTCCCTATTAGTGGGTGAACAATCCAACGCTTGGTGAATTCTGATTCACAATGATAGGAAGAACCGGCATCAAAGGATCAAAAAGCGTCATCGCTGTAAATCCTTGGCTGCCACAAGCCAGTTATCCCCACGGTAACATTTCTGACACCTCCTTCTTAAAATCCAAAAAACCAGAAGGATCATGAGGCCCTGCTTTCATGGTCTTTATTCAAAAAGATGAGTCCGACAAAGCAAATTTTAGCTAAAGATAGAATCCCAGGACAAGGACAACCATAACATTTTCTTTAGCTATATCTGAAACATCAAAGGCAGTATACAACAGTGTGCTGAACTGGTGGTAAATGGAGTTACTTTCACTGAACCTGGAGATCTAGCAAATCCTCTATCTGACAAAAGTTCAGCTCCAACTTTACCTGCACCCCCCCCCCCCCCGTCACTACCAGGCAGTCCCCAGGAAATCCCAGGTCTTGGATGCGCTCCCTAAGGCCAAGTATACAGCTTTGATAAGCCCTGATAATATCACAGAATACATCTTAATAGCCTGAAATATGACTGAGAGCCACTGAAGTCACTAATCAACCATAGCCTCCACACAGGCTTTGTACCATGTGAATGGAGGACTACAACAGTCATCCCTTTGCACAAGGGCAAACCTTCAACAGATCTTGGGAACCTACAGACCCATTAATCTGACTAATCTCATATGCAAAGCCATGGAAAGAATTATAAAAAAAATGATTAACAATGACATAGAAAACATTCACACACTGGCCCCAGCCCACTTTGATTTTGTCAAAGGCAGGTCATGTCTTCTGAATGTGGTGTATTTCTTTGAGAAGGTCACCAAGGCAATGGATGAGGGCAAAAAGGTTCTTATTTCTTCCCTTGACCTAGCTTAGGCATTTGATAGAATACCACACTTTAGCACTGTAAAAAATAGTGCAGAATTAGGCATAAACCCATATTTAATTCACTGGATAGCCAGCTGGCTCACATACAGGACTTAGGAAGTTAGGACTGGAGAGCCCACCTCCAGAAAGATGCCACTCACCAGTATGTCTGCTCCTCTTTAGCATCACTTTTTCATAAATCAAGTGCAACATCAAGGGCCTGTACCAAGTTTGCAGATGACTGTAAGCTTGGAACAATTGTAGAAACCATCCACAATAGCAACATCTTACAGGAAATTGTAACACAGACGAATGACTGATGTCAAAACCCACAGCCTAAAACTCAATGCCAAGAACTGCATAATAGTATCTTTTGGGATGTTGGCAACATAGGGAAACAACATCATTGATGAACTGATTGATAAAACACCCCTAAAAGTACTAACGGCATAGTGGTGCAGTAGTAGCATTGTCACCTCACAGCAAGAGGTTCCCTAGTTCGATTCTTAGTTGGGGTGCCTTCTGTGTGGAGTCTGCATGTCCTCCCTGTATTTGTGTGGGTTTTCTCCTGGTACTCTGGTTTCCTCCCACAATACAAAGACATGAGTCTGGAGTGTTTCACCCTGGGCCTCCACTGAAAATTGGCTTTGTTCCAAGTCAGACTTTCCTGATAAACAAATGTTAAATAAATAAAAAGTAGACATAGTAATCAGGGATTTGCGGACTTGTGTAGTTCATAATCTGACTTTCAACCAGCATGTGTCTAAGGTAGTAAGAAAATCATTCTATGCTGGTCAACTTATAAGTGAGGGCATTGTGTTTAGGTCCAGGGAAGTCATCATGCCAGTGTACTCAGCCTTCATCAGACTCATGGAGTATAATGCTCCCTTTGGTATGTTCCTGACCAGCCACGTGCCACAACTGGAACATCCACAGAGGTTCCTCACAAAAAGAATATAGGGTGTAGACACTATGACCTATGTAGATTGCTTAAAAGCCCACCATACTCAGTTTCTTACAGACTGCTAAGAAGTGATTTTGACATACAAGGCCTCCTTGGATCCTAATCTAATGGATGCAGCAGAACTACTACATATTAAGTATTTAAACTTAGCTTGTGACTTGCACACCTGTCCCTCTGACATGTCCTATTTATCTCTGAGAATCACCATTCTCTGGAGAAGGCTTTCCATCCATGTGAAGTAGAGATCTTCCTTAACCCTATTCAAGGGTAACATGGACCAGTGAATGGGAAATTGGAAACTCACCCTCATCTGACAACTATCTCTCTGAGGGACAGAGGCAGCTGTTAAATCATGCTGCAACTAACATGCACCACTTAAAATAACATTAGGCACAGTAACTCGTGGCATTTATTTGGGCTGCATTGGTAGGTTTATAAAGGTCCCAGTGGTCATTGTCCTGGTGCATACCTATGAACCTGGAAGCAGGTGTGCCACAGTGGCCCTTTGTGTTGCTGAGTAACTTGTTCTAACAGTATATTAGTGCACCTACACTTGGGATTATGACCTTAATGCTGTACAGGTGAACTCATCGCTGTTGGATTGACATGCATAAAGTTACTGAGTCCTTCATCTGTCATAAAGTACAGGAGATGACTATGCAACATGATTAAGTAGATTTTGACTGCATCAGACTAGGTAGTGGTTTTAATCTAGCAGTGTTTGATTCAAACATGCTGCACACTGCCTACTACCAGTGCCGTCAGGAATAAGATGATGGAAGGACAGCAGTGACATTACATGAGAAAGTAAACTGTTATTGCATTATGATATATGTACACCTCATATGTAACTCACTGCTGTTCACAGGTAGTTACTAGGCATGCAGTCAAGGAGACTGTTGTTCCTAGCTAAATTTCGCAACTGCCCCAGAGCATGTTATCTGTGTGTGTGTGTGTGTGTGTGTGTGTGTGTGTGTGTGTGTGTGTGTGTGTGTGTGTGTGTGTGTGTGTGTGTGAACCAGGGTAGTACACTGATTAAAAAGACCTGTTTCAGCCTGGAAAGGAGTAAATAAGGAAAGCAAAGAAACCAAAGGGCGTGTGTCATACATTTGTAGTAGAAACCAAGAAAAAAGCTTGTGCTATGCCAAATCCCAGCTGTCAAAAAAATCCATAAATTAACAGTCCATATTTAAAATGCTTAGCAGCCAATGAAAATTCAATAAAAAGCCCGCCTATTTCTAAGGGCTGGCTTAAGGGGTACTACATCATTCAACCCTGGGGCTATATGAGCTGTCAGTTCTAAGATCCATTTTGACTCCATTGACATTTGTAGTAGAGTGAGGTATTTATGATCAGTATACAATACAGACAGAAGCAATCACTATATGAAAGTATACAATACAGACCGAAGCAATCAATATATGAAATATAGTGAGGAACAGTGACACAAATGTAGGGATACGCAAGAACTGAAAGGACTGTAGAACACTAGAATGAACTGGAAATAACTGAAAAAAATGGGAATGAGGCTGGAATGAATGTTTTTATTTGTTAATTACTACAACCTGTGAGAGATGCACTTACGTAGCCAAACTGTAGGTAAAGCTCTCTCCAACCAAGACTGAACTTGAGGGTCATGAGGAGAAGGTAAACATTTGCACCACACCACACTCATCACATAGTCTCACTAAATCTACACCACCAAAATCCACACATAGTAGCGCAAAAACATTTGTGGAGGCTTTCAATAATAAGCAACAGAGACCTCCAAAGCAGAAACAGAACCTCCATCCCACAACACAACCCAAATGACACATAGCCCACAGACTCAGTGTGCCACTCAACCACAGCCAATAAAGCAAAACAACGTACCCAACACACTAGTCATAGGTGACTCTCTAGTCAGGCACACTGATGTCCCACTCACCAGGCTAAACAAGGAGAAGGTTACTGTCAGCTGCCTGTTGGGTGCCAGGATCCGCCACATAACCCACGCACTCAGGTCACTCCGCAACAAGTACAAATATGCCTCTGTCATTGTCCATGTTGGTGTGAATGATCTGAGATGTATCTCCCTGGACTACATGAAAAGAGACATGGAAGAGCTCTCCGATCTTGTAGCCCAGGCAGGTATGACTCTAGCCCTGAGTAGCATTCTGCCATCACTCCAAATGATACCACAGTACAAGGACAAAATTACTGACTTAAACAATTGGCTAAGCTTCTGGTGTCATTCTAAGGGGATCCAGTATCTGTTCGCTTGGGATGACATGGTCGACAGACCACAATGCTTTGCCACAGATGGCCTGCACCTGTCTCCCCTGGGATTCTGGATACTGGCTAAGGCTCTTGCTGCCCCTATACTGTCTTTTTCAGGCAAGGTTCAAATAACAAATTTGCCACCGTGACAGGAACAGGCAAGCAAAAACTGAGGATAATGCTACTCCATGCTAGAAGTCTAAATCTTAAAATGCACTCACTCGAGGCACTCCTTAAAATGGAGAACATCGATATCTGTGCAGTGACTGAGACCTAGTTCAAGGCTCCAGAGAGCACCGCTGCACTACCAGGCTATAACTCATACCACACTTTTCAGCCCTGTAACCTGGACCAAAACACCAAAGGCGGAGGTGTGTCCATATTCATTAAGGATATTCATACCTCCAGGCTAGTTGCGCAGCATAATGCATCCAAGGTTATCCAGTGCAACTAACTCTGGGCAAAACTGCAATCCAAATTGTAGCTTGCTACAGATCCCCCACCATGCCCCAGGATTCCCACTCCTCTTTTCTTGATGTACTGGAAAATATTAGGGTTCAACCAAACACCCTAATAATGGGCGACTTCAACTACCCCACCATTAATTGGGAAAACTACTCATGTACAAACTCCTTAGCTCAACACTTTCTGGAATTCATAAACTCCAATGCCCTGGATCAACTTATCCACACACCCACCAGGGGCAACAATATCCTAGACCTAGTCATTACCAACATGAGTGACTGGTGTTCCACACCTGAAGTCAACTCCTCATTGGTCCGATCTGACCATAAGCTAATCACCCTTGATATCCACATCCCTCCCTCACCCCAATTAAGGAAACCACAGTAAAACATTTCTCCAAAGCCAACTTCATGCTTCTTAAGACAGAAGTGGTGAACTTCATGACACCCATGCAGATGGACAATACAGTTACAACTGCTGAATCCTACACAAATGCACTCTATAAGCACTTACACGAGTGCATGGATCGTGCTATCCCAAACAGAACCAAGATGCTATCCTCCAAAGAAAGGAAGCCAATCTGGTGGTCCCCTGCCATAAACAAACTTTACAACAGAAGGAAGAAACTGTTGCAAAAGAGTAAAATCCCATGAGTGGAGGAGCTCCCTGGTCAGGCTCAGTAAGAAGAGATCCCTTCTAAGATCCTCCAAAGCTAGCTACGAAAACAAAACCACCACTAATTCTAAGGACAACCACACAGCATTCTATAGCTATGTCAAGAATCTCGATGGCAACACCCAGATCTGCTCGGAGTTACAGCACAAAGGCACGAAAATTACAGAACCAACTGATATTGCCAACATCCTGGCAGATGGGTTCAGTGCTAACTTTACCCCCCTTACCTCCTAAAGGGCCCATATCTATACAGGAAGAATGCAGAGTCCCTGTAATCACAACTGCGCAGGTAAAAGCTGCACTCTCTAAAGCCAAAAACACAGCATCCATGGGACCGGACAACATCCCAGGCTGCATTTTACATGAACTTCAGAACGAACTGGCTCCCCACATAAGCACTGTGTTAAATAGCCTTGCATCAGGCTTTGTGCCCACTGAATGGTACACAGCAACAGTTATCCCACTCCACAAAGGGGGAGCCACCACTGATCCCGGGAAATATCGACCTATTAGCCTGACGAGCCTGGTCTGCAAGGCCATGGAACATATCATCATGGAACTCATAAACAAAGACATTGGTAACCTCCAAACTCTGGATCCCACCCAGTTCGGGTTTGTGAAAGGCAGATCATGCCTCCTGAACCTGATTGACTTCTTTGAGGCAGTCACCAAAGCCATAGATGAGGGTAAGGTGGTTCACACAGCCTATCTTGACCTCGCCAAGGCTTTTGACACCATCCCCCATTCTGGAATTATAGCTAAACTAGGTATAAATCCCTACATCACAAGATGGGTTGCCAACTGGCTTGCTGACAGAACCCACACTGTAAAAGTTGCAGACTCCACATCTGACCTCAAAGCAGTGACAAGTGAAGTACCACAGGGTTCTGTCCTGGGACCTCTTCTGTTTGGTATCTACTTCTCTGAAGTACAGGCTAACACAAAAGGCCTCTGGCTAATGAAATTCGCAGATGACTGCAAACTAGGAGCCATAGTCAAGTCCCCAAATGATATGGACATCCTACAGAAGGACCTCGCTGAGACAGATGCCTGGTGTCAGAGCCATGGCCTCAAGCTCAATGCCAAAATGTGCAGTGTCATCCTCTTTGGTAAAAACTCTGTGCCCATGAACTACCACATAGGCAGCAATCTACTTAACACCGAATGTGTGATAAGAGACGTTGGGACCCAGGTGGACAGTAGTCTCTCCTTTGATACTCACATCGCTGCAGTAGTCAGGAAGTCCTTCTACATGGCACACCTCATCATAGAAGGGTTCTCATCCAGGAAAAAAGAGGTCATTGTCCCCCTCTACTCGACACTCATTAGACCCATTATAGAGTACAACTCCCCTTTTGGAATGTACCTCACAAGACATCTGCAGCAGTTGGAAGGCCACAGAAATACCTCACAAAGAGAATTACTGGTCTCAAACAAATGCCCTACACTGACCGCCTCAAAAAACTCCAGCTTTACTCCAAAGCATATCGCCTACTCTGAGGTGATCTCTGCCTAACATATAAAGCTATGTCAAACCCAGAGCTGTTGGAGATGCTACACCTAAAGTAATCCCAATCCCAGAAATCCCAATCCCTCTGAGCTACATGCTCTTGGGACCTAAACCTTGTCACTATAATAAACAGGGCATGCTGGAGGGATAGATTCCTGTCCCCGAGACTTCCCATACTCTGGAACAGGCTACCCATCTATGTTAAGCAAAGTTCCTCATTAGCACTCTTCAAGAAAAATCTTGAGTGGATGGGAAATAGGAAATACACCCTGCGAATCACTTCTGTGTCTCTGCTCAACAGTGGCACAGGAAAATAACTTTCTTGGGTGGTGTAAGCCAGAGAACCTTGTTGGCTAGGCTTATGTAGGCCCTTGGGCCGAGAGGATAGTACCTACCTATGAACCTATAAACAACTGTGCTGAACAGGTGCCAGTCTCTCTTTTGTGGGCCAAATCTTGTACCTTTCAGAATAAAAGTCTGCATATACTTTAGTTCTGTTAATAATGTTTTATTATGTACAGTGGAGATGTCAAAAATATCTGAATCAAATCTTACTGTTATTGGAAGGGTTTTGTGCATTCCACACATTAAGACCAACAACTACAAAGACAGGGAGGAAAGGTGGAGGTGTCTCAATCTACATCAGTAAAGAACATACTGCTAGGGTGGTTAAACAGGATGATCTACTGGAGTTCCTCTGCATCCATATTACCAAAGAAAAAGTCCCATACTATATCCTAGGGAGGTATAGGTCAGCTTCTATGTATGCATTTGCCTGGGAGGTATTCTGTTGTTGTATGTGTGCCTGAACCTGCAGATTCTATCGACTGATTGCCTGAATCATTGTGGAGTTACCTTTTGAGGTAGCGCTGGGAGTCTATTTTCTACCTGGGTTACTAGAATGCCTTTGTCTATTGATATTCAGGAGCATTTGGAAGGAAAGGGGGAGATGTTGTTGGCGCAGAATAATAGATGGTTAATCTTTTTCCCCGTACTGTTTTTCCATGTGTAATTAAAGTTGAGGGGTGAGTATAGCCAAATTCCTAGATGTTTAAATGAAAAGTATTTTATAATGCAGTGTTGTGTGATCAAAGGTTAGCAACGGTGAGGTTTTTTTTTTTTGGTTTGGTTTGTTTTTAAGGAATGTTGCTTTTGTTTTGTAATAGTTGTGGTGTTTTTTTGTTGCTGATCCAAATGTTATGGGAAAATCAGCCTGTAGTTCATTCTGAAGGATTGTTAATTTATTTTATTTATTTTTATTTAACATTTGTTGACCAGGAAAGTCCAACTAGGTTCCACAGATCCTGTTTTCAGTGGAGGCCTGGGGAGAAATACTCCAGAAGCATGTCTTTAGAATGTGGGAGGAAACCGGAGTACCCGGAGGAAACCCACGCGAACACAGGGAGAACATGCAAACTCCACACAGAAGGCACCCCAGCCGAGAATCAAACCGGAGAACCTCTTGCTGTGAGGTGACAGCATTAACCGCTGCACCACTGCGCTGCCCAAAGGATTAAGGATTAAGGTTAAGGATTTGATAGATCAGAATAGGGCTGTGTCAAGAATGTAAAGAAGTAGAGGAAGGCAGGGCAGGTCCAGGGTAGGTGCATTTATGTAGAGGGCAAGGAGGGCAGCAAAGATGGAGACTTTTATTAATTTATTTATTTATTTATTTTGCTAAAGCTAAGAAGCAAGAGTTCTCTTTTTTTGTAGAGAAGTGGTGGTTATAAAGGTAACTGTGGAACGAGGGTTGTGCATCTGAAGTAATGGCTTTGTCCAGATGTACAACCCTTCTTGTGCATCTGGACTAATGGCTATGTCTAGTAAATCACTGAATACTAAGTTATGGTCTACTAGAATAAAAAAGATTTGCTTCAGGCAGTAAGCAGTGCACCAATAAGTCCCTCTTTATCCATTCCTAAGATAATCTGCTCTGTGAGGGTCCACATGACTGTAGCTGACCAAGATTTGTTATTTTATTGAGAAGAGTTTGTACTTTGTCATGTATGATATATAACTTGTCGGTAGCTTGGTTGCTTTAAGATTTTAGTTAGTGTAGCAAGGATGGATATCGGACAGAAATGACTAGTTTGGAGGAAATGGCTTGTTTTTGGGAACTATCGCTACCTTCCCTGTGGCTGGCAATGGTGTTTTTTGCTAGGCAGAGGTTTTATTTGTGTAGTGGTACAATAATGTATTACCTGCAATGGTTGGGGGACATGTTCAGTCACATGGTAGGCAAATGGAGGCTGAGGGAATCAAACCCAGGACAACAGGATAGAGCTTGTTGACAATTCATAATCTGGCAATTAGCACAGCGAACTAAGGGTAACTGAAGGTTGGTTAGTAAGAAATTTCTGTATCCTATCTGTATGTGTTATCGCTGAAAAAATTCCACTATTTGATGTGGTCTACTTCAGGAGGTGGAGTTAAGCAGAACCCATGCTGAAATAGTCGTCAGTATTAGCAAAATATATGTTCTGCATCAGTATCTGTATTATGTAAACAATACTGACCTGCTAGGAGGCTGTTATAGGGCAAACTCTGCCCCTTCCCCCACACCCCCTCTAATGTTGTGAGGCCTTAAGTCATAAGTAAGGCCTGTCTGTCTTTGGAAGGTTCCTCATTTCCACGTAGAGCCATTTTATGGGTCATAAATGAAGAAAATAGAATTTATGCTTTGTTTTTGTACAAGTTTCATATTATATTATGTTTACTTTTATTTATATTCTTTAATATTTGTTTAAAGAATATACTTTTTTGGTGGGAGGATGCTTTATCTTTATAGAAATTGTAGTCTTTGTTTTTCAATTTTTAGTCCAATATTTCACATTTTATGTTCTGTCCTACATAAGAGTTGCGGAGAGTGTGCTTATGATGAGGGATATTTCAGATGGCTGGTTGTGTCTGTATCACTGTTATTTAAAATCAGGTCCACAATGCAACATTTACCACTGAAGTAGCTATCTCACTGCAGTTGATATTCTTCCCATTTTCTGACAGAAGACAAATCATGATACTTAACGGCTGCTTAGTCACCTTCTTACCACCTCTATTCCTGCCAGTGAAGGTACCTGAGCAAAATTGTTGCAAGCTGAAATCCTCTTTCTCACTTGTCAAAAAAGAGATGTCTAACTGTGGCAGGTAATACCTTTATGACAGGTTTAAAATGAGGTGAGAAACATGGTATTTGAGCAGTCATCAAAACAATAATCACTGTCATTGTGTTACAGACACCATTATTTCTGCCTTGAAACTCTGTTTTCGATTTATCTTGTCTGAGAGGGAGACAAATGTCCTGGTTAAATTCCAAAAATATAGTGTGGTTACCGAGTAGAGGTAGGCCTAGAGAAGGATTGCAACCATGACTCACTTGATATAATAATATGAAGGATTTAGATAAGATTTTCAAGTGCCCAGCGTGTGGTTTACTACCGACAGTTGACTCCTTCAAACTATGGTATTTTCAATAATACATGGATGTGAAAGTTGTTGAAAAAACAAGACAGGAAGAAAATCAATGTGTTGTGTTGGAGAAGATGGAGTGAAATGAACAGGGGATCCTAATTCATGACCCTAATTGATCCTAATTATTCTCCTAAATATTGACTCATCCTGTGCGTAGAAAAGAGTAGTAGTAGAGACTAACAGCATAGGGGAGGGCTGGCATAATGATAAGGACTTAACCTCACAGGTACAAGGTTTGATTCTAACTTCTGGTTATTGGTAAAACTTGTAATAGTCTTCAGACTGATAGTCTAATATTTAGGCATATGTATGCCCACGGTGCAAGGAATGCCTTCCAGAAATTCTCAGATCATCATTTTCTCATGACGGGAAAGTGGTAAGGTTGTATCTGGAGAATAATGCCCAGTTCTGCTAAGCACAGAGAGGGATATAGTTTTTAATCAAGTAAAAATAAATACAGTAGATTAAGTGCTATCTTTCACTTAAATAGTTAACTTTATCAGAACAATCACCCATGTCTTCACTTCCTTTATATATGCTTATAATTAATGAGAAGCTTCAATCAACCAATCAGTCCTTACTATTATTAAATAAAAACTATAATTGTATACATACGTTTATAAAAATAGATAAGTATTTTTTATTCCTATTTAAAATGTTAAAATCAAATAATTAAACAGACTGATTACTCCTATATATATATATATATATATATATATATATATATATATATATATATATATATATATATATATATATATATATATATATATATATATATATATAATAGAACTTTACAGATTTTATAATAACTACTAATTCCAAATACAACTAATTATATACATTAGTCTTCACCTTTACTTAGAAACCTAATCTACAGCACACCCTTTACCTAGACTTACACAGATTTCAGTACCAAAATGCTGTTAATGGAAACTTTTCATTAATCCCTATGCCTTCTGTTACATTTAATTTCAACTGCCAAATCGATTTATTTTTTTCAAGGTAAGTTTCCCAGTCCCCTCCTCTTATATTCTGAGGTACCTTCTCTAAAATAAAAAAATAAAAACTTCTTAAAATTACCACATCCCAAGTTGTGTTTAAATAAGGCATTTCTCTCATTTTTCTTTGTTACAGCATTAGCATGTTCATAAATTCTGTTTTTTAATACTCTGCCTGCCTACATAAAAAGTGTCACTTGATAAACATAGTGCAACGTAAACAACTCCTTTGGTATTACAGTTGTATCTATCCCTGCATTTAATTACACTAGGGTGGTTAGCTCTGGTTATGTTACTATCTTCTAAGATATACCTACACTGTTTACATGCTCTGCCTTTTGACATGCTTCCATTTTTAGATTCTTACTCTCTTTTGTTCCTCTTTTCCATAATATTCTTCAAATTCATGACGCCCCTCTTTAACATGAACCTAGGTGTGGTTCTAATACATTCCAATAAATTTAAAACTCCCAAATACTCCATTCTACTTCAAAATAATTTTAATTTCAGTGCTCATCCACTGTACATCAATAAAAATCTTCTTTACTATAACCGGCGCTGTTATAACCTCTTCCTCTGTGTCGGACAAAACCTACCATCTCTGGCCTTTGAAACTTCATCTACTTCCTGAACAAATTTCATTGGATAACCATGTTCCATAAACATTTTACTGATGTGTTCCTCCCCATATTTAAAATCAATATCTAGAGATGTCATCCTAGACAAACCTTACAAATTGGCCTTTAACCAAATTTCTCTCTTGCCACTTCGGGTGGGCACTGGTAGAATGTAAATAACTATTAGACCAGGTGACTTTCTGAGAAAGGTTTGATTTAAATCTAATTTTCTCCGAATCCTTACTAAATGTAAAATCCAACTAATTAATTTCTTTACAATCATACTCAATCATAAATGTTGTGTTCTGTTACCCCATTAATATAACAATAATGTTTTCTTAATTAATCAAGTGTACCTTTCCATAAAATTAGTATGGCTTCAAGGAATTGGAAATGGCTTAAATGGGTTCATAATAACTATTATTGTTAAAAATGTAATTACTTTCAGAATATCATAAAATAATATTAGCAGACATTGTGACAGTTGCTGCTTCCATTGCCAACCCTCTCTTTTGCCTGTAACAATCACCTTCAAAATATATTATAGTTGTTAACTAAAGCTTCTTCCATGATTTCAACCACAAAATTAACTAATTCCTGACTCATGCTTGTTCCTATGGATATTGCTTCCTGAAACCACTTAATTCCTTCTCTGTGAGGTATAACTAAAAAAAGGAACTTTAACATCCATAGTAACAATCATTAATGGGTCATTAAAATCCACTTTGACCAATTCATTCAAACAATTTAAAACCTATTTTTTGCCATCAAAAAAATCTTTTGAAATCATGTCTACCTTTTTGTCCAGTGGCTCTGTTTTAGATCTCCCAGAGGCTACAATCGGTCTAAGAAGGGTATTAACATTCGTATGGACTTTTGGTATCCCAAAAATTGATCAGACTAATGATTTCTTTACTGTCATAATTACCCATATCTGAACTCATAGTCCCATTACTCAATCTTTCATACACCCATATATCTATTTTAATGTATGCTTGGGTTGGTTGTCATGTCAACTGTCTCTATCTCTCTTGATTAAATGCCTCTACTACCTTCTTAGGCAGTCATGCCTGACTGTCACAGGTCTTCTCTCACACAATCTATCTCTTTGCTACGCCTTGTTTCTTCTTGCCTACTTCCTCTCTGTCCCAAATCCTCATCAGATTGTATTATTTTCCTGCAAATGTACTTGAACCCCTGCAGTCTGTTCTTGTTGGCATTTTCTGCAATTGGAGGTACTTTAGCTTCTTCTTTGATGTCCTCATTTCTTCATCTGTCCCATAGTGTGTATCCTAACCCCCATTTTGGGCATTTCATCTCCATCACCTCTAGCTTCCTTAATTGCTCTTCGTTTACGGACCACGTTTTTGGCCTATACAGTAGTTCTAGTTAAACTGTTTTGTGCACCTCACTTTTCAATTTCTTTGGCATTCTTCTGGCTGGTGCTATTAAAGACAATTCTAAAGAATCCTTATTTCATGGGAGTCTAGATATTTATAGGTATGTCTCTGAATATATATAGTCTGATCTGGTGATAGTGATTTCTTATAACTCATTAGAAGGGATTCAACAGATGCTTTGTACAGAGCAAGTAAATTATTACACCTGAGTAGGAAATATCCCTAGCACTCCGAGGCAGTTGGCTATGGCCCCTTTGATTCTAGCTTTGACCTCCTCATTCAGACATCCTTTCTCTTCGGCCACCACTCCCAGATACCTGAAGTTTTTAACCTGTTCCACTATCTTCCCTTCTATCTCATTTTCATCTTTGTCTGATTCCCATATTTGCTGCCATTATAATTGTCCTATATGTACTCAGTTCATCCCATGTGCCTTCAGTTTTGCATTCTATTCCCCTATCCTTTCCTGAAGTTCTTGCTCAGAGTGTGCATGTAATGCCACATCATCTGCATGCAGCAACTTTGTAATCTGTCCAGTCCAACCTGTTTGCTAATGCAGTCTATCACCAGTATGTACAGCAGTGGGCTCAGAGCTGAACCGTGATGCACACCCACTCCAACTGGGAACCCCTTTGTTAGATCAAACACTGTTCATACTTAAGTCACTGGCTCCTTGTAGAGAGCCTGTAGTAGTTCTACCAATGCTTCTGGGACATTAAACCACTGGAGGACTGCTCAGTCAGCTTTCTTGGGGCCTTTTCACATTCTGCCTTCTAGTCTATGAATGCACAGTCGGGCTTATTCCTCATTTCTCGTCTCTACTCAAATGTTTGTTTCACAGCAAACATTGGTTCGGTTGTGCTGCATCCTGATCGGAATCCAAACTGCTCATCTCCTGTATCACTTGGTACTGCTCTGCATATTTGTTTGTCAGTCTTGTTCTCCAGAACTTTCATGTAGTGTGACTGGAGTTTGATACCGCTATACTGCCCATGGTGGTGAATCTGGATCCTAAGCCAAATGGTTTTGCCGTACTGCCCTTCCATCTTGTCTCCTGGGTATATAGGATGTCCACCCTTTGTTCTTTTACACTGACACTAGTGTGCTTATTCTCCAGTCATTTGTAATATGCCTTTCTCTCTATACTGATCTGAGTATCCAATGGAGCCATTTTTCCCTTAACTCACCTACCATGTTTATCATATTTATAGTGACCTCCTCTGAGCCAGATGCTTTCCCTGACTTCATTTTCCTTAGTTCTGTTCTTGTTTTTTTCTAGTATGGGCTCCTCCTCTCTCTCATTGTAGTTTTGTCTGGGGAAATACAGCTCCTGTCATTTCTTTACTTGGAAGTATTCCTTCTATCTGCCTTTTATGTCCCGTGGACTGGTGAGAAGATTGTTGCTGGTATCCATTATGAAGACTGTGTGAATATCTGCTTTTTTTCCTGTCTTTGCTTTGTGACCTAATTGTTTACGTGCCATCTACTGAGTCACTTTCCAGAAGCTGATTGAGTGCCTCCAGTGCCTTGTTCTTTGCCATTAAAATTCCTCTCTTAATCTCTTTAACCACTAGTATTCCTTCTTAGCCTGGTTTGTCTTTTCTATCTCCCAGTATTTGCTAGACTCCTTTCTTTAGATGACAGTGGACGTCTGCATTTTACTGCCACCTTTTCTTATGTTGCTTATTTCCATACCTGGCTAAGATATATATCTGTTCTGTAGTCTTCACAGAGGCTGTTTTGAAGTGCTTCCCTTTTTCATCAGCTGCAACTATTTCCTCCTCTTCCTGAGGTGCTAAAGCCCTGAGTAATTCCTATACTTTCTCTTCAGTCAGCTTCAGCTTCTAGGTCTTTCCAGATCTTCAGCAGTGTCTCTGATGACCTTAGAGTCTTCTCCAACCACTGCTTGGAGCCGATTGTGGCAACCAGTGGTTTATGCTGTATGCCAACTGTTTCACTGGGGATGACTTTGCAATTACTGATTCTACCCAAGTGCCCTTTTCTTACCTGGAGTAAGTCTACCCGAGTTGCCCGTTGGCCATTCCTGTGTGTGATCTTGTGAATGCCTACCACCACCAAACTGTTTTCCAGAAAGAAGTCTAGAATAGCCTCTTTTTCTTTTTCTGTTGCCTCACTCATGTAGATGCAGATGATTCATATATGTTGTATTATTTGTCCCGGTGAGTGATGAGTGCATTTTGGTCACTCATTATCAACCACCTCTGTTGTCCTGCTTTATGTAGTCGGTCCTACAACTGCTATCTAAATGCATTCTTTCTCACTATTACAACCCTGCTGTGGGACATAGGCTGAGATTATGAATACTGCCCTGTCATTAGAGTGGAGTCTGATTGCCATGAGCCTGTCACTAATTCTGATGACATCCCTCACTGCCTTCTGAAGCCTCTCCCTCAGTACAATTACCACACCATGTTTAGCCTGTTCTCCTGAGAAGTAGACTCTTGATCCCATGCCAAATGGCTTTACTGTACTGCCCTTCTATCATGTCTCCTCGATACAGAGGATGTCAGTTTTCCTCCCTACCTTCATGTCATCCACTTCCAGGCTATGTACTGTCAGTGAACCTACACTGAGTGTAGCAATTCTTCATACATTTTTGGCAGGTTGATTGGTTTTATGTCTAGCTTTTGCTAAAGAGAACTATCACAGGTAACCCAGGCTGGGCAACTGGACACTAGCTGGCAAGTAGCTTTTTGACTCAGGGGGCTTTATGATGAGCACATACTGGCAGTCAGGGGCACATACACCCTTCTTGGATAAAAGTAGGTTGGGTCTTCAACCCCACCAATCTCTGACAAACAACCTTGTCCATATTTGGTGACATTAGTCATCATGACCAAATCAGTGGTTAGTCCTGACATTATTTTCTGTTACCTGTGTTCTCCCATGTTGAGGATACTGCACACCACAGCTGATGCTGTAAGTAGTTGGTCTATACAACTCTGCCCCCTCTAGGCACCATCTAGATGCTATGTTACTGCCAACAACTCCATTCTTGGGTGAGTTTGAGGGGGAAACACTAAGCATGTTTTTGGAAGATGGGAGAAACCTCACAGAAACACAGGAAGAACATGCTAACTCCATATAGGCATTGGCCAGATGTCAGGATCAAACCTATACCTTGTGCATGGGAGGCAAAGACCTTAACCATTATGGCAACTGACACTATGATTAGCACACCAATGGCAAAGTATAGGAATTTTGTGATGCTGTATTATGTCACTATAGGAAGCTGCAGTAGTAAGTACCATAGAGCAAAACATACAGACATACTTTCAATGGCTTATTCATAGGTTCATAGGTGTGTACTAGGCTAATGGCCCCGGCGCCTTTACAAGCCTAGCCTGTAGGATTACCCTGGCATCGTGCCACCCAACCTTAGTTCCCTGTGCCTCTGTCAACTAGAGCCACTTGAGTGATCGCTGAGGTGAAATTTCTATTTCCCATCCACTCATCAAGATTTCTCTTGAAGAGGGCCAGTGAGGTGCTCGGCTTGACATGTATGGGAAGTCTATTCCATAGCATGGGCAGTCTCTGGGTTATGAACCTGTCCCTCCAGCTTGTTCTATTGATTGTGGTAATGAGGTTAAAATCTCTGGAGCATGTAGTGTGGAGGGATTGTGATTTCTTTAGATGTAGTATTTCTAACAGAGCAGGGTCAGACATAGGTTTGTAAGTCAAACAGAGATCACCTCTAAGCAGGCAATATGAGACAGAGAATGAAGTATTTCAGCATTTTCCGGTTAGGGGTTGCCACAGCAGAACTCCGGACTGCTCATGATTGGCAGTGGATTTTACAATGCTGAGTTGCCAGCCCGATGCCAAACCTTCAATGAAGGCACACCCATTCACACTCGCACCTACCTGCATGTCTTTATCATCACTCGACTGTGAGGAGGACATGCATACTCCACACAAAAGGTGCTCCGGCTGAGAATCAAACGGGAAAACCTCTTGCTGTGAGGCAACAACACTAACCGCTGCACCACCACAGACTCAGGAAAAACTCCAACTATTCTCAATATGAGACAGAGAATAGTTGGAGTTTTTTGAGTCTGTCCATATAGGACAAGTGTTTAAGGCCTAGGATCCTCTTTGTGAGGTAGTTTTGCAGTCTCTCCAGTTGTTGTAGGTGTCTAGTGAGGTACATGCCAAATAGGCATTGTACTCGATGACTGGCCTAATGAGGGAAGAGTAGAGGGAGACAATGACCTCTTTCTTCCTGAATGCAAAACCCTTAGTAATGAGATCTGCCACATAGAAGGACTTTCCAGCCAAAGTGGCAATGTAGTGATCAAAAGAGAGGTTGCTGTCAACCTGTGTTCCCAGATCTCTTAACACCTTCTGTGTTCAGCTGACTACCATTGATGTGGAAAGCCATGGGAACTGGGTTTTTCCCAAAGGGGATGATGACACATTTTTTTGGCACTGAGCTTAAGGCTATGGTTCTGACACCCGTCATTGGTCTCAGTGAGGCCTTTCTGTAGGATGTCAATATAACTTAGGGAGTTAATTATGGCTCCCAACTTGCAATCATCTGTGAACCTTGTCAGCCAGAGGCCCTTTGTGTTGGCCTGGACTTCAGAGAAGTAGATACCAAACAGGAGAGGACCCAGGACCGGACCCTATGGGAGTCCA